>NC_044981.1:129520879-129820879 GCF_008728515.1 Papio anubis
CAAGTGAGTTTAAAGTAGGAGAAATTGTTATATTGTAACATTTGTGATTTTTATGACAGAGAAAGAATATTGTTCCTAAACCAAGTATTAAAGGAGAAAGTGAAATATTCTCTTTTCCATCAATTATATGAGCCCCCTAAATTTTGTGTTTCTAAACTAAAATTTTACTGTGTATCAGTATTCAAAATATCTATAACTAACCCCAGAAATAGAGGAAGGCAGAAAAGAAGGAAAGGAAGGAACCCAGTCACAGCCACTATCTTGGAGGCAGTGGAGAGAGAGGCTGTAAACTTTGGTCCCTCCAGGTTCATACCACTGGCTGCAAAATACTGGTCTAGCTCTGGCACATGCCTCCAGTCGGCCTTTTGATAGACACAACAACCTCTCTAGTTAAGTGAATATCTGAAAGAATTAAAAAGAACAAACCACAGTTAAGTCACCATGAAATCCAAATGACAAGAAGACGTAAAGGCCAAAACAAATAAATTAATGTATCTCATTCTACCAAATATAAAATTAATGTATGTCACTAAGGGGAAAAGCATCATAGAGAATACACTGAATACTAATACGGTTACAATAAGCATCTATTAGAACCAAACACAGTATTGTTCAGTGCAAGCCTGCATCATTATAAAATTAAGAATCGAGAACAAGTAAACAAACAAAACTATAGAGCAAATAACTGCCCACATACCAAACCCATCCTGCCATTTGTGTTTGGAAATAAAGTTTTATTAGAACACAGTAACATTCGTTGATTAACATATTGGCTGCGGACGTTTTCATTCTGTAATAGCAGAGTTAAGCAGCTGCAACCGAGACTGCATGGCCCGTGAAGCCTGAAATACTTACTTTCTGTCTTGTTAAAGAAAAAATCTGCAAACCCCTGGATTAGGCAAATGATATAAAACTTTTATCTGTGGTTGATGTTGCTAATGTAATACTTCTTGACTACAGCAAACATTCCAAATTCTACAAACTTTTCAGAAAGGTTTTCATTTAATAAAAATAAATTTATTATTGTCATATTATAATACTATCATCTGTTCATGAAGATTTAAGATCTTAACTTTTACAACTTAAACCAATTTGAGACTTAGTGTAAGCTGATAAAAAGTAAGTTGTTGTGTAAGCATGTGTGTGTTTGTGTGTAGTGTGTATATATTTTCTTAAAAGTCTCAACTTCATTGCAGAAGCTAAGAGCTAGGCTAAAAAATTAAAACAAGCATAACTGATTGTTTGCTATAAACAATTTTGTTTCTAGAATATCAAAGTTTCTGGCTGAATAAGTTCCAAACACATTCAATTGAGAAATGATTATTAATGAATATACTGTCAAAAATGTTAATTAATTTTTGTACAACTTTAGTATTAAATTGAAATCCCAGGTACTCAAACCTTTTTATCTCTTCCTATTCCCATAAGGACTTTGATCTTGGACTCCTGACAGGCAGCCTTCAATATGATCTTCCTAACTGGAAACTCTCCACTCTAACAGAACTTCTACACCATTGTTAGAGAAATCTTCGGTTTATTTATTTAAAAACAGCAAAAAATAAAACAGAAAAGGAAATCTCATTCTATTATTGCTTACACTCTCTTAATGGTTCCCCAGTGTTCACACTGCAAAACTCAGAGCTCCTTCACTAGGCATGCAAGGCTTTTCAAAATCTGGTTTCCGAGTCATTTGCAAAAACTGCTGCTTTGCAAATTCCATCCTTGCTTCCTGGAATATCTGGAATACCCTTCTCCCTTTCTATACCAGCTAAGCCCAAATATCACTCTCCAAGAAGTCAACCTGATGCCTCCTCTCTCTTCGTCCCAGGCAGATGTGCCCACAGCTCAATGACTCTCTAATCAAGTAGACTGCAAGCTCCTTCAGAACATGGGGTATGTCATTTTCATCCTTCTGCTCCTGAAGCCCAGCGCTTCCTCCTCCAAAATGCAAACTGGCAAAAACATGTCACATAAATGAAAGCATCAATGAAACCAGCAGAATAAATCAAGTGTAACATAACAGATAAGAGCTTGAGTTCTGAAGGTAGGTCCAAATCCCAGTTCCGATACTTACTAGCTCTTATATTGTACAAGTTATTAAACATCGCCAAGTTCCAATTTCCCTATAAAATAGAAATAAAAATAGCATTTTCTTTATACAATTGTGTGAAGATTAAATTGAATAATACATATAGAATACTTAACACATGTTTAATATGCAGTAATTCCTTGATAAATGCTGGCTATTAATATCATATGTGCAGCTATTTTCATTCACTTTGTATTAGAACATTGTTTTCTTCACCAAATAAAAGGCATCTGGGAATCCACTAAAATCTTGATAATCATAAAAGTCAAATTGGTGCATCAAGGGAAAAACCTGGAAATTCAGAATGTACACAAAGGAAAAACTCACCAGCCAAAGATAACAGTGGTTAGAATTTTCATCATGTGTTATTAATACAATCATATAATGTTTAAAAGATAAACATCCATTCATCATGTTTTCCTTAACGAAATTCTCTGTAAATGGTTTTTTTGAATGCATAGTTTACATGTTTAAAATTTCTTATCAGGATGGCTTCATACACTCTTATGATTATAATAATTCACATACTCCAAAAAACCCTCATACAGAGCATAAACACAAACACACATCCTATTCATCAGCATGACTCACATGGATATGTCAGTCTCATTATAGTCAAAGTGTGTAAAATATGAAACACATGATACAAAAAGTCAAGGCCTGGCTAGAGTTCGTCTTTAGCAAGATGTTTCTTAGTACTTTGCAAAAACTTTGCTTTTAATTTCATAAGGACTGGGAAAATAACTGGACGCATAGAATACAGAAGGGAAGCAGACTAGCTGTGGTAACCATCTAACTATTGTGCTCATTAACAGTTATAAAAGGCACTTCATGAGAAGAGTCTCATAATATTTCTCCGTTCTGACACTTTCATCAATTAAATCACTTCTGAAAATAATTACAGCCATTGTAAGAATGCAACATGCCTACAAGAAACAGAGTTAGAATACGTTTTGCCTGGCCAACATGGTGAAACCCTGTCTCTACTAAAATACAAAAAATTAGCCAGGCGTAACGGTGCTCGCTTGTAGTTCCATCTACTCAGGAGGCTGAGGCAGGGGAATTGCTTGAACCCAGGAGGCGGAGGGTGCAGTGAGCTGAGATTGCACCATCACACTTCAGCCCGGCGACAGGGCAAGACTCCATCTCTAATAATAATAATAATAATAATAACAACAATAATACATTTTGTACAAATATTTGTGATTTAATACAGAGATTAACTAAATACTGGCCAGTAAAAAAAACTAACTTCTGGCTGGGTGCAGTGGCTTACACCTGTAATCCCAGCACTTTGGGAGGCCGAGGCGGGCGGATCACAAGTTCAGGAGATCAAGACCATCCTGGCTAACATGGTGAAACTTCGTCTCTACCAAAAATACAAAAAAATTAGCCGGGCATGGTGGTGGGCGCCTGTAGTCCTAGCTACTTGGGAGGCTGAGGCAGGTGAATGGCGTGAACCCGAGAGGCAGAGCTTGCAGTGAGCTGAGATTGCACCACTGCACTCCAGCCTGGGTGACACAGGGAGACTCTGTCTCAAAAAAAAAAGAAAAAGAAACTTCCGAAGGAAGATCAGGTACCTTCAGCCACATATTTGTGTTAATTCCGTGTTACTCTCATTACATTAATATTTAACAGAAGACGATGACAGAATCATGGAATAAACTACACTGGATCCTTGAACAACGTGAGTTGAAACAGCGTGGGTCCACTCACTTGATTTTCTTTCATGCCATCCCTGAGACAGCAAGACCAACTTCTCTTCTTTCTCCTCCTCCTCAGCCTATTCAATGTGAAGATTATGAAGATGAAGACCTTTACAATAATACATTTTCACTTAATGAATAGTAAATCTACTTGCTCTTTCTTATGGTTTTCTTAATATTTTCTTTAGCTTACATACAGTACATAATACATGTAACATCAAAAATGTGTTAACAAACAGCTCATGTTATCAGTAAGATTTCTAGTCAACAGTAGGCTATTAGTAGTTGGGTTGTTGGGTAGTCAAAAGATATATATACATACGTATACATATATATATATAGCTCTTTATATATACATATCTATGTGTGTATGTGTGTGTATATATATAAAGTTAGCACCCCTAATCCCCATGTTCATCTTAACACGATCATCATAGAAACTTCTAATTGCGGTGCTATTGTGAAGGATAATCACATGTTAGCTTGATTTCAAGTGTTTAATGGCACCATTTCAATGGTGAAAATACTGCTCCGAGGTTGGGTTTCTGGCACATAAGAAAGACACACAGAAAATTCTAAAAAAGAAAAACAACAAAGAAGTACATAGAATTTTAACATATATTAAATTTCTTCATATTATGGAACTAGCTTCCTGATTATTAAAGACTTTTGTCTGCATTACAATTGTGTGTCAAATTGCACACAGCATTGCACACATGTGGTTTGTTTTCCTAAGTGACTTCCTGAGGACATCCCATTGGAATTCCCACCTTAATTCCAGGGTCTTCAATCTAAAATTCCACCCTGTTCAGCAGACTGCCAGATTTTGTCTCCTTCCCCCAAGTTGCTTATGGTAACCTAAGAAGAGTCCTGTTTCATTCCCCCCACTACAGGCAGAAAGCACTACAGTGCTAGGAAACTTTATTTATAGCTCTATTATTAATCTCTCAGCTTCCTCAAGGCAGAGACTCTTTTACTTGTCTTTATCAACAGCAGAGCTGAGGATACCAACAAAATGGACCTTAAAGCAAATGGACCTTAAAGCAAAGGGTGCTACCCCTAAAAGGCACTCGGTCAATGAAGGTGTTCACATTTATCAGGATGAACCGCACGAAGTTATCATTTTTGTAGGTTAAAGACAGTCAAGTAGTGTTAGTTTCACATGGTCCAACCTCATATTTTTAGCAAATAATTTAAAAGTACATACTCAGCCAGGGACTGCTGTGAGCACTTTATATAAATCCACACACTTACTTCTCACAACTATCCTTGAGGTACTTTTATGATTCTGATTTTGGAGATGTGGAAACTAAGAAAGACAGTAAAGTTAAGTAAATTGTCCAAGGTCAAACAGCCAAAAGTACATCGAAAAACTGGAATTATTTACCTCTATGCTATAATTTCTGACACTACTTTTTTAGAGAAAATAAACTCTTAGTTGAGAATATCAACACAGACTTATGATTTAAACACACACACACACACACACACAATTTTCTTGTTCTTTCCACTAAAAGGGCCCAAACACAATGACACTTGTAGCAACGGGTACATCCAGAACTCCGATTTTGTTTCTAAATGTCGTTTCCCATCAAAAAAAGCAGGATTCGTCGGAAAAATTGGCTGCTTCCAGATCTGGAGCAGAGAAAGTATAAAGCCAGCCTGGGACATCTTATTCTGCCAAAAAGCAAAGATTGACTCAAAGACTTTAGTGACACATAGCAAAAGGACAAAGGAGTTGGCTTCAGGGGCTTCCACCCTAAAATTCAAGAAAATCTGAGCATCAAAATAATTATCATTGTAAAGAATTATAACACATCAAATTAAAAAATGATCCATGAGACCACAAGATAGGAAAAAAGTAAAGAGATGTTGGAGAAAAACTCTTTCCTTTACAGAAAAAATGGCAACAAACAAATGTAAAAGAAATAATAGAATTTGAAAATCACCATATTGTAGCTTCGGTGTAATAATTAATTCAGACAATAATAATTAGTGGAGGCTAAAACCACGGAGTGAACGGTTGTGAAGAACAGGATCTTCATGCAACCTGAAAATATCCACCCCACGAAGCTGGTGAACAGATACCACAGTGCTAGGTTTGGCTTCAAACCCTCCTATGTTTACAACATTGCATGTCAGCAAGAACTACTGTGAATTAGATGTTCAGAGAACCCTTTGTTGGTACAACTGATGAAAAATATTATATAAAAATGAAGTATCTTTTAATGCCTGGTGGAGATGGCAGGAAAGTAAGGAATATCTCAGACAACAAAAACGAAAAGACTTGAAAATTCTGTAGGGTTAGCAAGCACAGGCTGTGTTTGCCCTGGACTCCAACTTGGGTGTTAGTAAGGCAAAACCAGGAGTCCAACTTGAGATATTAAAAGTGGGATGGTCACATCACGGTGGATTCCTTGAAGGGCTGCACCCTCAGTGATAAAGTAGAAAAGGCCCATCTTGCAAAGGGCAATGATGGGGATACAAGCCTGTCTTGACCTTGGCTCAGAGGGAGGGGAAAAAGAAGAAAATCCTGTTCCTGACAATTCCTCACTACAAGCCCACAATATTCAATTTGGGATCAAAATTCATGCTATCTGTGAAGCCAAACAAATCCTAAATCAAACTTTAGTTTAAACTAACCCCAGATGATAGGGTTTCCAAGGATCTGACAAAAGTGAATCTGAATTCAAACCCCAGGGTTTCCCACAAATAAAGTTCAAAACAATAGGAGCTCAAAAACAGAAACACAAATGCTATCCAAAGAAATCATGTGTGTAGATACATTCATAAAAAACAACGTGGACCTTAAAGCAAAGGAGGGTATTTGATAAACAGCATTACATATTGAGGAAAGTTTAATTCACCAGGAAGAATTAATGCAAGAATTAGTGCATGCATCCAGCATAATTTCAATTATGCATATAACAATAGAATTGTAAGATAAACTGATAAATCTACCATCACAGTAGGAGATTTTAACACACCTGTCTTGCTAGTTAATAGATGCAATGACAACAGCAAAATATTTTACAGGTCAAGTGATAAAGATCAGTAAGATGCAAGCTTTGAACAAGAAGATTGGTAAACCTATTTTCATGGACATAAATGGATACCTGATAGATGATAAATAAAAAAATAGATGATAAATGAAAAAGGAGAAACGCTAAGAAATGTGCTGGGAATGGTTTGCCATATAGATGAGAGAAAAAACCTACCCCACATCATACAAAAACTGAACTCTTAATTTTTTTCCCATCTTCCCTCCCGAAAAGTTTTTCATCATAATACTTAGGGTCAAAAACTGACAGTCATTACTGACCCTTCCTTTTCCTCAGACCCCATATCCATCATCAGCTTATCTTGTTGGCTCTACCTCTGAAATAGATCCAGAATTCTGCCACTTCTCATTACTTCCACAGGTACAACTCTAGCTTCAGCCACCACCATCTCATGCCTGAACTACTGCAACAGCCTCCTAACTGGTTTCCTGGATCCTTCCCCATTGTCCTACAGTCTAGTCTCCACCTAAAACACAAGGCACACTATGTCAGACATTTGCCCAAAGCCTTCCAGTGACTTGATGTCTCCCTCAGAGTAAAAGCCAACGTCCTGACTGAGGTCTACAGGTTTTGACACCATACCACCTCTCGGACCTTGTACCCTACTCTATCCCCAACACTCACTCTGCTTCAGATACACTGGCCTCATTTCTGTTCCATGATCATGCCACCAAGTCCCCACTTGAGGAGCACTGCATGAGCTCTTCCTTTCGCTTGTAGGCTGTTCCCTCATGTATTCCCATAAGCTCACGCTTTTACTTCCTTCAGGCCTGTGCTCAAATGTCAGTTTTATAGAAGGAGCCTTCCCTGATCACTGATCTCCATAGCGATACAGTACAAATACCTCTTAGACCATCACTTTTGATCCTGTTACATTGCTTTGCTCTTTTCTCTGTAGCACTTAACGCCACTAGACAAATTTGTATATTCTATTTCCTTCACTAGAATATAAATTATTTGAAAGCAAGAACTTGGTGTCTTTTTTCACTGCAGCATCTTCAGCATCTATAACAGTTCCTGGCAATGGCAAGGGCTGAATTAATTTGTTTAATACATTTGTTTAATGCATCCATCAATGAATAATAAATATGATATAGCAGAGTAAACAAAGACTCTACGATCAGACAGACCTGGATTTGGATCCCATCTTTGCTAATTTCTATATGAGTTTGGGCAAAATCCTAACCTTACTAGATTTTATTGTCCTGTCTTTAAAAAAATACCCCAATTATACTTGTCATTTTTGCAAGGAAAAAAACTGCAAATATACATACATATATTTAATGTCTATGAAAACTTATGTGTCATATATAATCACTGTGGTTTATAATTAGTAGGTACCAAATAAACAATAGGCTTATCATTTTATTTCTAGAGACAACTTCCTACTCTACTTCCCTCCTTAACAGTCTCTGAGCAAATGCAGGCATTTATTTCAAGCCCAATCTCAATGCAAAACTTTACAATGTTACATGAGAATGACAGTTGTCCTGGTAAGGCTAAATGAAATTCTTTGAATACAGCTTTAAATGTAGTTTTTCTAGGTCAGCTTAGAGTCCTAGCACTAACCGATGATTTCACTTATCGCCACCCTAGGGGAGCACTTGTACATAAAATTAGATGAAAAGTATAATTATGGAGCTGATCATCTGAAGAGTCCTTTTGAAATTCAGATATCCTTTGAAACATTAATTTTGTATAACATTAATTTTGTATAACTAATTTTGTATAACTTATATTCGTCATGAATAAGCTTTCCATCCACAGCATATTACTCAAAATATTAATTTTGAAACCATTTAAAACATTTACATATATTTAGTATAACCCTTACTGTCTAGTGTGATATATTTATTGATATTAATTCAGAGTCTAGCAATTTAGCTATATGACACTAGAGCAAAAGAAATACAATATTTTAGATACTCAAATAAGAGAGAAAGTTAAGAAATATCTAACAAACGCAATGTTGACATCTACGTTTCAATAAGAAGAAATTGGCCGGCTGTGGTGGCTTGCACCTGTAATCCCAGCACTTTGGGAGGCCGAGGCAGGTGGATTACTTGAGGTCAGGAGCTTAAGACAAGTCTGGCCAACATGGTGAAACCCCATCTCTACTAAAAAAAATAAAATAAAATAACAAACATTAGCCGGGCGTGGTAGTTCATGCCTGTAGTCCCACGTACTCTGGAGGCTGAGGCAGGAGAATCACTTGAGCTCAGGAGGAGGAGGTTGCAGTGAGGCAAGATTGCACCACTGCACTCCAGCTTGGGTGACAGAGCAAGACTCCATCTCAAAATAAAATTAAAAGAAGAAGAAATTTATTTTGATGTTGAATGACAACATAAAGGGCAAGAGACTGAGCCTGGAGTGGTGACACACACCAGCTACTCAGGAGGCTGGGGCGGGAGGACCACCTGAGTCCAGGAGTTATGACTGCGTCTGTGAATAGCCACTGCACTCCAGCCTGGGCAACAAAGTAAGATTGTCTCTTAAAACAAAAAACAGAAAGAGCAAGAGACCAGGAATATCCTTTTTCTTTATGTTTCCTCAGTGGACTATACATTGTGTCCTATGTAGTTATTTCGAGTACATATAAACACATTACTTAGGAGGATAAGCCTGTGAGCAGCCTACCTGTGAAGAGTCTGCCAGGGAAAAGAGACCTGCCTAGTTTAGATGATGACTATCATCACTGTCACAACTCATAATATCTAACAGTTGTTTTAATATATATCTAGAGTAGAATGTTATATACGTGTGTATGTATATGTGTGTGTGTGTATATATGTGTGTGTGTGTCTCACCACCCTAGGGGAGCATATATACATATATACAAAAAACATTCCTGTCTCCGAGGATAGAGTGCAGACTGGATCACGACTGAGGTTGGAGGATCACCTGAACCCAGTGCTGTAAACTAGTTCAACCATTATGGAAAACAGTATGGCGATTCCTCAAGGATCTAGAACTAGAAATACCATATGACCCAGCCATCCCATTACTGGGGATATACCCAAAGGATTATAAATTATGCTGCTATAAAGACACATGTGCACGTATGTTTATTGCAGCACTATTCACAATAGCAAAGACTCGGAATCAACCCAAATGTCCATCAGTGACAGTCTGGATTAAGAAAATGTGGCACATATACACCATGGAATACTATGCAGCCATAAAAAAGGATGAGTTTGTGTCCTTTGTAGGGACATGGATGCAGCTGGAAACCATCATTCTCAGCAAACTATCACAAGAACAGAAAACCAAACACCGCATGTTCTCACTCATAGGTGGGAATTGAACAATGACATCACTTGGACTCTGGAAGGGGAACATCACACACCGGGGCCTATTATGGGGAGGGGGGAGGGGGGAGGGATGGCATTGGGAGTTATACCTGATGTAAATGACGAGTTGATGGGTGCTGACAAGTTAATGGGTGCAGCACACCAACATGGCACAAGTATACATATGTAACAAACCTGCATGTTGTGCACATGTACCCTAGAACTTAAAGTATAATAAAAAATAAAAATAAAAAAATTTAAATTTAAATTTAAAAAAAAAGAAACAAAAGAAAATTATGCTTAATAATTTTTAGGTGAGGTGATGATCAACTGTGCTTCCCCTCAGCAGTGGAAGATGTATGTAGATAAATGAGATGAAGTTAAAGCTTCCATGCTTTTATTTGACATGATATATTAATTTGTGTAGCCAATTTTTACATAAACCAGAGTCTCAAAACTTTTACTCTGTACTTTGCTGGGACTGTGAAGTTGCCACAGTGGTGCTTTCATATGAATAAATTCAGAAAATAAAACCACTTAGAGACAGACAGAAATAAATAAATAAATAAATAAATAAATAAAAATAAAAACATTGTCATCTTTTAGAGGATCTTTGGATGAAAAAGGCATAGTTATCTGGGCATACATTGGATGATTAGGGTATAACACAGACAGCTAAATTTCTGCAAAATGAAGTAGGAGGAATTAAGGATGCTGAGGACAAAGAAGAGAAATTCAAAACACTTAGGGAAGAGGAGGAGATGCAAGGCGGGTCAGAGAAAGAGACCATGGGAATACAGTGCAAGCCAGAGAGCCCGGGTGAAGATGACCAGTGGCCAATGAATGACCAATGAATTTCTATCAACTGTGTTGTGTGACAGTGAGTGTCAAGTTCTTTTTTATACTTCATTATACTCAGACTGATCCTTAGTTTACTCTAATTACATCTATGAAATGACAGAGTTGGACTGTGTGATCTCTACTCGCTCTTCAAGCTTTAACATTATAAACACTCTGCCAAAAGGTTGACATTCAGGAAAAGGACAAAAATATTTAAACAGACTTGCTTAAATTTCTGGGGGTGTAAATATACATCTAGACATGTGAGTCAAAAATATTGTTTAAAGATGCTTTAAAGTTTTAAAAACATTAACGCAAAAATTCTCCTTTTAGATCAACTCCTAAATTCGTTACTTTTCACAAACACAGAGCAACCAGGGACTGAGAGTACATTTCTTCCCAGCTTCCTTTTATAAATGTTGATACACTCAATGTGATGGAATCTAACAGCAAAGCAACTTCCCGTTTAAAATCCCAACATCAACATTCAATCCATGTTCATGTAATAAACACCCATATCCTAAGGCCTTCAATTAATTCCCTTAATGCTCAAGCTATTTGATATTAAGGGCTCAAGAATTAAAACAATGTACATATAATTCCAACAATTATGCAAGAATAAAAGTAAGAAGAAAACTTAGTCTAGCATTATTGAAATATTAAGCCTATTAAACTAGAAACAATTGGTGTAAAACTTACTCCTTTGAAGATTAGCAAATTGATTCAACATTCTAAAATCAGCATGCATAACCTGAAATTATCATTGATGATTCCTGATTTACTTTTGCAGAGTAATTTTTGTGCAATGGAATGTGTCTGCATCATCCAAAAAATAAGCAGATATGATTACAGTAAGTTCCATATAAATGTGCAGTGGACAAGCACTCTGGAAAGACCTCTTAGCCACTGATAACAAGTTACTTAACATAACCTTTTAAACACCTCTTAGGATTTTTCACAAAGGTTTTCAGTCACAAATTATTGCCCTAGGATAGTATGCAAGTACTTTAATTTTGAAGGACTTTCAAAATCTAAAATATTAAGCAAACAAACGAAATAAGAAAAAAAAAATCAGTCTAACTGGGATCTCAGCCAATGAAAACTTTATTTCATGGAAAGAAAATAAGACGTTCACAATCTCATAGTGAGGAGGGAAACAATCACCCCAAACATGAATCAATGTGGATAATACTATGCAAATTACAGAAGAAAGGGGAAAAGCAGTCAGTCCTGGAGAGAGTGAGCTGAGGTGACCACTTTTAAAAGAAGCTAAAGGAAGAATCCTTGCACTTCTAGACAGCTGGAGTTGGTAGCACCTTGGCACTATTCGCCTCTTTCATCTTATGAAAATGCTCCTAAAACTGAAACTGCAAAGCCTTTTTATTTAGAACTTAGGAATCTTCAGCCTTAATACTTTACTTTCCTTAATATTAGCTTTATTACCACTTGTAACACCTACTCCATATTTTTCATTACTGAGCACCATAACAAAACTATGGCCTACATATATAGTTAAGCAATATACAAAATCATGTTTATATCAATCTGCCAAAGATGTTCATTTAAAAAACACTGATTATACACAGTAGTTATCAAATATATACATTTTATAAGATTTATGAAATAAACAGAAAATTCTTTGAGGCAGGAGCTATTCAGACAAGAGTTAGCTAAAATAAGAAAATAAAGCTATAAAGATACCCTTAGGAATTTGGAAATAACTGTAAAATGCTTTTAAATCTTTGTTGAATAAATATTTTAACTTCCTGAATACAACTTAAATCTATTGTTTAATTCCGGGTCAAAATGAGTAACCCAAATATGCACTCTGTTATATAAAAGGCCCAGGGGATGAAATTACATCTCTGTCTAATAAGGTCCTTTGAAATCCTATACTAGAGCAACTTAGCAGCCAAATTATTTTTCTTCTGTTAATGCTGATTGAGCAGTAAATAATAACTAGGAGAAAAACAAACATGCAAAATAAAGTTTTCACACCTTTGCTTGAGTTTTTTTAGATGACCCTGATCCACCAAATTTAGTAGCAGCTCAAAAGCAATTATTTCATTAATCTTTATATATAGCAATAATTCACAACAGTTTTCAGGGAGGCTTGGGCTGATGTTAATTTCCAAATATTAAGAAACTGTACACAAAAGTATGCTTTCAAATTTTAGTATGAAGGTTGGAATGAATCAAAAAAGCTTGTTTCAAAACAAAGTGTTGTTAATGTTCTCACCCTGCTTAACCCCTTTCAGTCTCCATTTTTGCATCTGTAAAGTAAAGGATTTGGATAGCATAATCTGTAAAGGTCCTACCACCTAGCAAACTAGGCCTGGAGCCCTCTGTATCAAGCATGGCAATGTGAAAAGGAGATTAACTGGGCAAGGCATTTAATGTGAAACAAATGAGAGTGCGCTCTGTTTAGAATCTCCCTAAAATCCCTGGTGTAGAAAAACCATTTCAGACTCCAAATCTCACCTAACTCCTCCCCTTTTTTCTTTACATCAGCAGATTGAGAAATAAATATAGTCTAGGTTGTTGTCAACCCCTTTCACATCATGTCTGATATAACAGATTGTAAATCAAAGAAAATGTTAATAGGGGAAAATAAACCCACATCAATTTTTTTTTCTTCATATGTATAAACTCAAAATGTTTCAAAATTTTGCTGAAGGCACAAGTCAGGGTGGAGGACTGAAAAATAAATAAGGCTTTTTTCTAACAAATTCATCCAGCAGTTACAATTGCAAACTATGGAGCCACACTTCCTGGGGTAAGATCCTGCTCCCCTATTCACAAGTTGGGTGATCCTGGGAGACAGTAATAGAGCTCACCTCTTCAAATTGTCATGAGAATTAATGAGTTAATGCATTTATATTATATATACATTCATTTATAGCACTTAGCCCATGGCACACAGTGAGCATTACATAAGTGTTAGCTGTGGGCATCCGGGGCTCAGAACCTAGTTATAAACTACTGTCCACGTGTGTCAACCACAACAGTTTAGGCAAAATAATGAAAGCAAAGCAAAGTAAGCAGGTAGTGTTTACCCTTTCGTTTTTAACTCTCCTTTGTTTGTTTGTTTGTTTTCGCAGTTCTCCTTCTACCCTGCTATCCTAGCTCCTGCCAAGAGAGTTAACACAAACCTTTAAACAGATTAGCCCTTACAAAGTTATTTGTATTCTGAAGAAGTCTGAGCAAAGAAATCAATCCCTAATCCAAGAAAATATGAAATCACCAAATTTCAAGTACTTTGAGGGAAGTACTTTTAAAGTCAATGTCAGCTAACTTTAGTCTGACCCTATTGTCAAATTTGATCCAATCATATTTATGAACATAGGCTCTTCTATTTGTTGGAGATGCTAATAACCAAGGAAAACAGGCCACATAGTTTCTTTCGAAGACAATGAGAGGCGTATTCATTACTCTCAGAAGTGTTTATTTTTCCCCTTTCTCTTCTTAATTGTTTCAATACAAAATAAAATAAATTTTCAATGCTAGCACTACAGCCTTAAGTTCTAGTCAATGAGAGATATTTTGCTAAAAGAAAACTAAGTATGTCTCAATAATCCAAGTATTGAGTTCTAGGAGATCACCTACTATTTTTTTTAAACAATGGCTACTGCAAATCTTCTTTATACTACTTAAGCCCTTAATCCTAACCCTGCTTCCATCTACTTCCTGATCTTGCCTGGACAAAGGTATTTCCCTCCTGTAAAAAGAATGCATCAAGGAAGACCACTTTGGAAAATTCCAGTATATACACATTCTCTTACATTTCCAGAGTTAGAGTGTATCACTCCTCTCCAGCTAGTTCACCTTCTTTCTGTCCTCCATTAGCCCCATCATCCCCTCTGCAACAACTTGAAGTCTATTCTCCACTGAATCCTTCTCAAAGTCTGTCATCAAACACAAGCAAGCCTCCCCTTGGAATAAGGTGCTCCATTCAATTGCTTTTCTGCTTCTCTTCTTTAAACTTACAAACTTTCTCTTAATTCCTCATTATCTTCTCTGAATTGAATCTCTGGGATGCCTTTTCTTACCACAACTCTCTTGGGACTTCCTTTTGAAGGGCCACCAGTAACCTTCTGGTCAAGAAACAAAACAATCTCTTTCTCAGCGCCATTCTGCTTGACCTCTCGGAACATCAGACAGTAATGACCAATTCCTCCTGAGAGTTAGCTTGGCCATGGCTCTGAAGACACTATTATCCTATTGGTTCTCATTTCCCATATCTTTTCTCAGTTTCTTACAGTTCATCTTCCTCCTTGCACTTCATAAACATGTTGGTCTTCTATGTTTATCTTCATCCTTCTGCCCTTCCTCAGGTATCATCTCCCCTTAAAAGCATCACCTCAAGGAAAATACTGTTCTGCTTCACACAGCCAGCCCAGACTTCTACCCCATGGCCCAGCAGGGCTTCACCAATTGCTAGTTTTACATGTTCTCAAAAGTCCTCAATTCAAATGCACCTTTCTCTTTCCTTAAGTCATTGATACTTGCTCCTAAACTCTATTAATGATATCTTCTAGGCTTGAAACTCCAGGATAATCTTTTTCCTCCTCCAAGTCCACCCTTTGCCCTTCCTCCCATTAACTCTATTTGGTTTAGTTACCAAGTTCAGCAAAGCTTTATTTCCAAGTTCCTTTCATTGATTCTTTCCTTGATGTCTTTCTTTCCACCATCACGTCATAAGCTTAGGCCAGGGGTTGTCAAAGTATGGCCCACCACCTGACACCTGCTTTTGTAAATAAAATTTTGTCGGAACACAACAATGCCCATTCATTTATTTAATGTCTATGGCTGTTTTCACAACATTTCAAAAAACTGTCAATCCCTGACTTAAGCCTTTTTTGTTGTTGTTGTTGAAACAGAGTCTCACTCTATCGCCCAGGCTGGAGTGCAGTGCAGTGGCACAATCTTGGCTCACTGCCACCTCTTCCTCCTGGGTTCCAGTGATTCTTCTACCTCAGCCTCCCGAGTAGCTGGGATTACAGGTGTATGCTACCATGCCCAGCTAATTTTTGTATTTTTAATAGAGATAGGGTTTCACCATGTTGGCCAGGCTAGTCACCTGACCTCAGGTGATCCACCCACCTTGGCTCCCAAAATGCTGGGATTACAGGCATGAGCCACCATGCCCAGCCACTTGGCTTAAGCCTTTCTGAGTTCATGCACAAACTCCTTCAAGATCCCCTAAGCCATCTCTCGTACTCTCAATTTCCCACCTTCAGTAATCTCCCTACCATCTGGTTAATCTTCCTAAAACATCGTTTTAAATATATTAATCTCTTGCTGAAAAATTATATGTAATTTTCCGTTATGTCCAAGTTAGAAAGTCCAGAAATACAGGACTGTATCTTATACACCTCTGTCTTTTGTGCAGTAATGAGCATCATGGTGGCCACTCAAGAACACGGAAACATCTCAGCTTGGCTTCAAAGTCTTTTTCAGTCTAGTCTCAGTGCTTCTCAGCCAGATTTCCCACTGCCCCACATCCTCGTGCCCACAGAGCTTTTGATTCAGTAATTCTAACCAAGCCACAGTCCTAGGCAGGCCTTGTCACCTTATATTTGGTACCTCTGAGCTTTTATGCCTGATATTCCCCAGGCCAGGAGAGGTTCTCTTTTGTCCATACAAATTCATTCTGTCTTTCAAGACCCAGTGAGGGTGTAACCTAATCTATCTATAATTCCTTTCTTGTCTTTTATTGAACACATTTTCCATGCTGATAGCATAGTACTGTGACCTTTGCAATATTATTTTGCTTTCTTGCTTAAATTCTTTGTTATGTCTTTGGCTTTCATTGTAGTTCACTCAGTAATATATCATAGCATAGTATACATTATATTAAATGTTCAGGTAAACTTTCTCAAATGTTTTGCAGGCAGTAAGTATATAAATAAAAAACTTATTGGAAACAGATGTAATATAGAACAGTGGTCCCCCCAGCACACACAGAGAAGTCATTTGGCAATGTCTGAAGACATTTTTTATTGTCACAACAAAGGAAGGGGGGGTGCTACTGACATCTAGTGGGTAGATACCAGAGATGCTGCTAAATAACACAATGTACAGGACAGCACCCCTCCCTAACACTATAAAGAATTTTGTGACCCAAAATGTCAACAATGCTGAGGTTAAAAAACTCTAATTAGATTAATTCTTTTCTAACCTGAAATGCCTAGAAACATCACATCCACAAAGCAATGAAAAAATGAAAACTATTTGTTGACTGAATTTTCTTCTAAATATTTCACGATTTTGGTTACTTTGATGGAAATCTCAAATAAGTGAATATTGTCTCAATACCTATTCATAGCTGTATGGTGCTCTTTCTGCTATGATAGAGGTGCATCCAGTAATCAGTGACACGGATACGTGTTTTCGGCAATTTGGAAAAAAGCACCTCGAAGGAAAATTCACTGAATGTGGCCACATACAGTCTACAACATAACTCAGTGCTCATGGGTATCAGGATCAAGCAGCTATCTATGTAAACTAACATCTCCTTGATCTCTAAATTTAGGGTGCCCAGGGCTTAGTCCTTTTAATTTGTCCCTAGCTAGACTTATTCTTTTGGGGATTTCAACAAATACAATGTTTTGAAATGCCACTGATATCCTGAAGCCTCCCAAATGTATATTTCAAGTTCAACTCACTCCCCGGGGTCCCCAATGGTTATATCTGATACATATGCCTAAGAGAAAGTAAAATTTCACATGCCTTTATTAGCTTAGTTGGTTAACACGCCCCTGAGAATGTACCCCCATGCAGTGCATCAGCAATCCAGCATTCTCTGTAACTGGGGATCTCCCTTGTTTCCCTGAGGCCTTCTCCTCCTTCATCACCCTAGGAGAACACAGAGACCAAAGAATCTTTCTGGGGCTTCTCACTGCCTCAGTCTCAAAATGATCCACATTATCACTTCTCCTTACATTTCATGAGCCAGCACTAGTTATATGGCCCTGCTGACAGAAACTGAGATGCACCAGAAAAGAGGTGTATGAAAGAGGGTTAGTGAAAACACAGCAATGCCTCTGCCATTGAGTCTAAAACTGACCTCCTGATCTGCACCCCCAACCTATTCTTCCCAAGTCATCCAATCTCAGTCAATGCTAACGCCATCCTTCCCGTTTCTCTGCACAAAGACCTTGAAGTTGTCTCTGACGCCTTTCTGTCTATCATAATCCATATCCAATACATCAGAAAGTCATCTTAGATTAACCCAAATGCAACCACTTGCTACCTCCAATGCTACTTTGTCAATTTTTCATCTGGATAGTTACAATAGCCAGTCTCTGCTCTTGTCATCATAGTCTATTTTCAAAATAAAAGCCAGAGTGGTTATTTAAAAACTTCCGTCACATCACACAATCCCTAAGCCCAAAACCCTCCAATTGCTTTAATGTCATTAAGAGAAAAAGTTTAAGCCTTACAATGGTCTGGAAACCTCTACACAATATGTATTCCTCCACCCTCACATGCCCATGCTGAACACCTTTGTAGCCTTATTTCTGCCTTGTTCTGCCCATCACTACCACCAACACTGCCATTCTTTCTATTCCTTGAACCTACCCTGCATGCTACCACCCCACGGTTGCTGTTCCTTCTAACTAAAACCCGCTTTCCCCAGATATCCACATGGCTCACTTCCTCGCCTCTCTTGAGTCTTTGCCCAACATCTTCTCAGTGAGGCCTCCCTAACTACTCTCCAAAAACTGCAGCTGTCCCTTCACCTACCTACCCTGCCCGCAAGCACTTCCTGTCCTCCTCCCTGCTTTATTTGGTTTTTCTCCTTGCATTTATTACTACCTGATATACTATATTTCTTTACTGTTTGTCTCCCCCCAATAATATAAGTTCCACAAGAACAGTAATATTTGTCCATTTTGTCCACCAAGTATTTCCAACAATGAAAACCATGCTTCAAATATAGCAGTGCTCCACAAATATCCACTGAATGAATTAGTACTAACTATCCAAGTCTCGTTTTAAAAGAATTAAATAATAGAACTTACACAGTATCATATAATCTTAGGCTAAACTAAAATTTAGCGGGAGAGTAAGAATTATTATAGTCATCTTTTAATCCCTAGTTTAGCAAAGTTTCTAGAAGACAGCAAGAAGTCTTGAAATGCTTATTTAATTGAATTTGCTGAACTACCATTCAATTTCCATACATTCTGCTATCTTACGACTGCCTGTTAAAATATTTACTAATGGGGTCAGGTGCGGTGGCTCATGCCTGTAATCCCAGCACTTTGGGAGGTCAAGGCAGGTGGATCACATGAGGCCAGGAGTTCAAGACCAGCCTAGCCAATGTTCCAAAACCCCGTCTCCACTAAAATTACAAAAAATTATTCTGTTGTGGCGGTGTGCACCTGTAGTCCCAGCTACTAGGGAGGCTGAGACAGGAAAATCACTTGAACCCAGGAGGTGGAGGTTGCAGTGAGCCAAGATATGCGATTAATGAAGCTTATACATTTAATCTGTAATCACAGTGGAGTAATTTAAATTTCTCACTCAAACCCATATTTAAAATTGTTCAATTTCCATATAAATAATCTAAGATCATGTTGAGTTTTAATACATACTTTATGACACCAAGTGGACTGAAGGGTCTGAAAATCATGTAAGCTGATAGAAGCAGGTGAGTTCATGTGTTTAACATGAAATTGTGTCTTTTGTAGCAGCATGGATGGAACTGAAGGCCATTATCTGAAGTGAAACAACTCAGATACAGAAAGTTTAATATCACATGTTCGCACTCATAAATGGGAGCTAAATAATATGTACACATGGAAACAGAGTAGGATAATGGTCACTGGAGACCTGGAAGGGTAGGAAGGTGGGTGGGAGTGAGGGATGAGAAATTACTTAATGGTTACAATACACACTGTTCGAATGATGGTTACATTGAAAACCCAGACTTCATCACCATGCAATATATCCATGTAACAAAACCACACTTGTACCCCTTAAACTTACATATTTAAAAAAAAAAAAAAAAAAAAAAAAACTATGGATTCCGGAATAAAGACTATGTGAGTTCATATTCCATCAGCATAGCTTCCAAGCTCGCACAACCCTGAATAAGACACCTAAACTCTGCTTCAGTGTACTTTTCTTCACACTGGGGTTATGACAGAGCCTCCACAAAGGGCCGTTATGAGATTTAGTGACATGAGTTGCATAAAGCACTTAGCATGGTACCTCTATCAATGAACGTTAACTTTTTTCATCAGTGAATTTTTCCATTTGTTGTATACCTTATAGCAGAAATAGCACTATGTTTATGAATGTTTTCTATTTCTCAAAACTATTAAACCATCAAAGAAATAGATTATACTTCTAGCACAAAAAATATTTTCATTTTATTTTTTATTTTTTAAAATTATTATTATTATTGAGACAGAATCTTGCTCTGTCACTCAGCATGGAGCACACTGGCACAATCTCGGCTCACTGCAACCTCTGCTTCCCGGGTTCAAGTAATTCTCATGCCTCGGCCTTCCAAGTAGCTGGGACTACAGGTATGCGTCACCAGGCCCAGTTAATTTTTGTATTTTTAGTAGATACGGGGTTTCGCCTTGTTGGCCAGGCTGGTCTCGAACTCCTGACCTCAGGTGATCCACCTGCCTCAGCCTCCCAAAGTGCCAGAATTACAGGCATGAGCCACCGCGCCTGGCATAAATTATTTTCATTTTAATTTATAAGGTAGAATTATTAGATAACAATATGTAACTTGTAAGTTCAGATACAAGACTTTTGGTACCCAAAGATATCATAGCTCTTATTTATATCTATACCATCCAGCAACTTCCCAGGGATCTTGACAACTCATCAGCCCAGAATTAGCAGGTATGAGGCTTGGTGCTACCCTTCTTTCTTACCAAGTCCATGGCAAATCACACCAAATTGATAACGTTACTTTTCCAATGAGCTAGGATGTAGCCATAGGTTCCTTCTCAACACAAGCCCCTGCTACCAGCTGATCACACGTGACAGAAGAAAACGTAATACTTAGTCTCCAGATCTTGGCAAGTGGCATACAATCATAATCCATATTCTGCATAATATGAGGCTCTCCATATATACATATATACACATATATATCATATGTATTCTAAGATTTGAGAAAAAGTTTTAACAAATCAAATTATAATTTTAGAAGGCCATAGAAGATAATAATTAATGAAATCTTGTGCTGAATTTTCATAAACTCACACAAAAATATAAAAACTCAAGAGTTAAAAAAATACTTAAAAGTAGGAAAAGGATATGACCAGACACTTCTCAAGAGGACATACAAGCGGCCAACAAACATGAACAACTGCCTGCTTAACATCACTAATGACCAGAGAAGTGCAAATCAGAACCACAACGAAATACCATCTCACACAACTCAGAATGGCTATTATTAACCAGTCAAAACATAACAGATGTTGGCAAGGCTGCAGAAAAAAGGAAACACTTATATACTGTTGGTGGGAATGTAAGTTAGTTCAACCACTGTGGAAGCAGGTTGGAGATTTTTCAAAGAACTTTAAACAGAACTACCATTTGACCCAGCAATCCTACCACTGGTTATAGACCCAAAGGAAAATAAACCATTCTATCAAAAAGACATTATTCACAATAGCAAAGACATGGAACCAACTTAGGTGCCCACCACAATGGAATGGATAAAGAAAATGTGGTTTACATACACCATGGGATACTATACAGCCATAAAAAAAAATGAAATCCTCTCCTTTGCAGCCACATGGATGCAGCTGGAGGCCATTGTCCTAAGTGAATCAATACAGGAACAAAAAAACAAATACCACATGTTCTCACTTAGATGTGAGAGCTAAGCGGTGAGGAAACACGGACATAGAGACAGAAACAAGACAGTGGGAACTACTAGAAGTGGAAGGGAGGAAGAGGAACAAGGGCTGAACACTTACCGGTTGGGTATTATTCTCACAACCTAGGTGCTGGCATCAATCGTACCCCAAACCTAAGTGTCACACAATATACCCATGTCACAAACCTGCACATGTACCCCTGAAATCTAAAATAAAATTGAAATTAAAAATCTTCCTCAATAAAATTTAACTCAAAATGAACTGAAGACCTAAATATAAGAGCTAAAGCTATTGAAAACTATAAAATTCATATAAGAAATCATAGGAGTAAATATTTGTGAAGGCCATTATCTTAAGTGAAGCAACTCAGATATAGAAAGTCAAACATCACATGTTCTCGCTTACAGATGAGAACTCATAAAGAAATGAAATCATAGGAGTAAATCTTTGTGACCCTGAGTTAAGCACAGATTTCCTACACACAACACTAAAAGCACAAGTGACAAAAGAAAAAAATAGATAAACTGGACTCAAATTTAAAACTTCTGTGCATCAAAGGACACTATCAAGAAAGTGAAAAGACAACCCACATAATGGGAGATATCCTTTGAAACGTGTAGATCTGGTGAAGGACTTTTATCTAGAATATAGACAGTACTCTTAAAACACAATCGTAAATAAAGAAGTAACCTCATAAAATACGGGCAAATTTATATTCTTTCTATTTAAAGAGTATAAATAGAAGTGCCTCCATACAATGGAACATTTTTTGGCAATAAAAAGGAATTAAGTACTGATTCATGCTACAACATGGATGAACCTTGCAAATATTATGTCACATATAAAAAGCAAGCCACAAAAGTTCTCATATTGTATGACTCAATTTATACGAAAGGTCAAGAATAGACAAATCCATAGAGAGAGAAAGTGGACTGGTGCTTGTCTAGGGCTGAGGGGTGCTAGTCGGGGGAATAGGGAGTGTACTAATGGGCATGAGATCTCTTTTTCAACTGATTAAAAAATCTCTAAAACTGTGGTAATAATTGTACATCTCTATGAATACCCTAGAAATCACTGAATTGTACACTTTGTGGGTGAGCTGTATTGTATGAAAATGACATCTCAATAAAACTACTATTGGCCGGGCGTGGTGGCTCACACCTGTAATTCCAGCACTTTGGGAGGCCGAGGCGGGCAGATCACGAGATCAGGAGATCGAGATCATCCTGCCTAACAGAGTGAAAACCCATCTCTACTAAAAATACAAAAAATTAGCTGGTCGCTGTGGCACGTGCCTGTAGTCCCAGCTACTCAGGAGGCTGAGGCAAGAGAATCGCTTGAACCCAGGAGGCAGAGGCTGCAGTAAGCCGAGATTATACCACTGTAGTCAACAGAGGGAGACTCCGTCTCAAAAAAAAAAAAAAAAAAAAAAAAATTAAAAAAAAAAAAAAAACTATTATTTTTAAAATGCCTAAAATGAAAGAGTAAGCCTTAGTGATTACTAAACATTAAAATATACTTAATATATCTACTTTGTAACTTCAGTTTAGGTACTCTATTACATAACTGCAAAGTCAAGCTGTAACTGGCAATTTGGAGTTAACAGTAATTCTGAAACTGAGCTTTGAACAGAATTCCACAGAACTCTGAAGTATGTTGTTCAGTTGGATAGTATAAAAATTACATGTTGTAAACAAGATTCTTTTAACTAGTTTAAAGGTCAAGTTCTTCCATATAGAATTTGATCCTCCAAAAGAATAATCCAACGTTGTTTAGATCTAAATAAAATGTATTTAAGATATTCAGTACAAGTATGCCTGCTGGTCGAATTGGTTTAGAGTACCCAAGAATAAAGCAACAGAATAATAGGATTTTAGGATTTTGATAATGTCACATTATGAAAATACAAAAATGATTTAAATGAAAATTAAAATAATTATAATCAAAATAATTATATTCTGATGGTGTTTAAACACCATCAGAAATTGGTGGTTCTGAAGTTCTATGTCCAGATGATAAGTTTAATGGCAAATTCAATTCTATACAATAGTTAGAAATCTGACACAGAGAGGAACACACATTTTAAAGATGGGCTACTGGCTATAATCGAAGATAATACTGTGGGATCTCTAGGAACAAAGATCTGAGGAATAATCAAAGTCATGAGTACTCTAAAGAAAAACAAGGGAGAGAGATAAAAATAAATTAATTTACTAAACTAGTTCTAGAATTTTAATAGACATTATTAAATTAGCATGTTTGGTGCAGGCAAATACATACAATTTTTACCTACAAACGTATGTAGAAACGAATTTCCAAAAGTATTCCTGAAACGTCTATGAATATGTTTCTTAAATACAAATAGAATAGCTTTGAAAGAAATGTATTATATCTACAAATGTACATAGAAATGAATTTCCAGAGGTATTAATCAATCATACAATACGTAACATGATCCAATGGATGTGAGTTAATTTAGATGTCACTAATAAAATCATGCCACCAACAATATAAGTGAATTGATTTAGTAACAATGTGGAAATACATACGAATGTTCAGGCCCTTAATGCATAACATTTAGGGAAAGCAATCCTACTGTAACATCCATTTTACTTAGTTTTACTTAATATTCACTAATGTTTTATTTTATAACATACAATACTTAACACTAATAAAACATATTTATTTTCAAACCTGCTGGCTTGATCGTTAATTTAGGCCAGACTCCATCTCCCGTTGATATGAACGTTTTAGATGAGAAAAAATCTGAAGTAGTATTCAGGAGCATGAAAATAGGATTATAAAACACCTCAATCTATAAGGATACTATAGAAGCTATAAAACTAATACATATTGCTCATTCTCTGCTTACATACAAAAAATACAATATATTTCATGGTATGAAGGGAGCTATTGCTAGGTATAACCTACATTCATAGCCATTTCTATTATCAAGAGCATTTCATTAAAAACTGTATTAAGTTGCAACTGGCTATAACTTAAATCAACTCTAAAGAATTATGAAACTCTAAAATAGAATTGCAGATAAATTTATGAAAGCTAAATATTATTTTTAGTTGCTTATCTCTTAAAATTCTCTACATCCTCTAATCCAGAATGCCAAATAGGAGCCAGATATACTAGAGGAAAAATGAAGGACTGAACTTTGTTTTGGTCACATGCAGTTAAACTCATGTTAGACCTTCTATGCAATTTTTTAAGTGAGTGGAATATAAATTCATGAGTAAGTAATCTACTCTGAGAATAACATTTTGGCTTTCTAAAATTTGTCAGGCTACTTATTAACACACCTCACTACAAGTATATAAAAGCTTTTGAAGAAAACATTTACTGAACACTGGCAAGAATCATGCTAAGAAGTAAGAGTACAAAATGAGCAAGAACCACCATTACTCTTAAGTAGTTTATAATCTAGTGGTGAGATAGGCAAGTAAACAGATAGGGTTTCAGTCCTGTTGGGTAAGTGCTGGGTTAGGGGTAAATGCCAAAGGGTTATGGCAGCACACTGCAGAGGGCCCTAACCAGAAGGGCTGATTGGGTGAGAAGAAAGGAGGTAGTCTGAGAGGGCTGCTCAGAGGGATGGAAACCTAAACAGAGTCTTCAAGAATCACAGGTTATCCTGGTGGGAAAGAGACCCCTCTGGGAAGACGTTAAAGCACTTGCAAATGCATAGAGACCTCAGAGAACCTGGGAGATTCAGAAACCAGGGAAAAAAAAAACCTGAAGAAATAAATAAGCATTAAGCTCTGTATGCTTGATGACACACTTGAGCCTCTCCCTTGAAGGCAAGAAAGGGCTTGTGAAGGATAAAAATGAGGGTAGTGATGTGATCAGGGTTGTATTTTAGGAAGACAACTCTGGAAGCAACTTAAAGTAAAATAAGAAAGTCAAGAGATAAAATAAAGATCTCAGCTAAACTAAGGGAGCTCCAGCAAAAAGAATAGCTTTGAATGACATTAAACATTAAGAGTGGACAAAGCTTTGAGATGAGGGATGAAGAAAAGGAGGATTACTACCTCTTTTCTGCCATAACCCATTCAGTAGCTGATGATGCCATCACACTGAGATGAGTAATACCGGCACAAAGGACAAAAGGAGAAAAGCTGGGAGAGGGGAGGAGAGCTGGTGAATTTATTTTTCATTTGCTGAGTGTGTGGACCTGTGAACTTCCAGGAAGGGATGTCTGGTCAGTAGCTGGATATGCTAGAATGAATGAATATCATTAAAGAGCATCTGAATATCTCAGGTATTTGTGACAGTAGCTAACATTTATTGAATGTTTACTCTAAGTGAGGCATATGCAAGCACTTCATAAAACATCTTTTTAATATCCTTCCACTCCATAGAGGAGGAAGAGTTTAAGTAATTTCCCAATGGCTTTAAAGTATTTAAGTGATAGGGAAATCTGATTTTATAGCTCATGACCTTAACTACCATATTATGTTGTATCATGCAAAATCCATTAAAAGTTTTGGGACCAGCTAGAAAGAAGTAGGTTTAATTCTGATCTCTGCTACTTAACAGCTGTTTGACCGTGACACTCTCTATGTCATAGTTTCATCTATAAAACGGTGAGCTTAAAAATTGCAATGAAGGGATACATGGTAAGAACTGGAGAGAGTATATGGAAAATGCTAGATGCAGTGTGCATGTGCCATAAATGACTCCTACTGCTATGTCTACGCCCAAAGAATCCCCCTTGAACCAAAATAGCAACGATATGTGTAAATTCACTTTCACCGAACTATGAACTTTAATTCCACCCCTACTTGTTCTATATCTTAATAAATTTATCATTTTTCAAAATATTTTGAGACATTAATATACTCCACAAAATTTAGAGTCATTTAAAGATTTCATTCAAAGATAAATCACTTCCATGTAAAAAGGCTGACTCTTTTTCTTTTCTTTTTTTCTTTTTCCAACATTTCTATAGATGCCATAATATGCATAACCCAAAAGCAATGAGGCATGTTGATGTTAGGGAGAGAGCTTTGGACTTGGAGTCAGAAGAACTGTGTGAAGTCCCAACTCTGCCTCTTACCAGCCATGCCAATATGGGCAAGCCATTTAACAGTTCTAAGCATCTCTTTCCACATTTGCGAGGTGAATACATTGGTCTACATGTTTGAAATTTAAATTCAGCAAATGGGTTCAAGCTGAGAGGGTAGGCAGGTCACCCTAGATTTCCTGTTCTCAAACCTGACTGCTCATTAGCATCACTGGAAACTTTTAAAAACATACTTCAAAAAGAAATAGTGAGCTCCATGACCTTAAAATATCACTAGAAGGACACCATATCTGATTTACAAGTTCTGTGCTTCATTTTGTGAACGGTGATATGATGCATCTTTAATAACACGTCACTTTAGTGTTAGACATAAAAATACATTCTCAACTGCATTGAAAATAAAATTCTTTCTTGAGTATATACACACCCTATAGTAATTAACAGAATCAACCATCTGGTTTTCCCCAAACTCTGCCTGCTTTAGAACTCAAAGTTCTGTGTCCCTAGAAACCCCTCAGTCTCTGGAAACAAAGACCGTTGGTCACTCTAACATATACACACACATACATACACATACTTGCATATACACACACACTTGTATGTGACCCTCGGTGTATTAGAACAAAGTTCAGATCAACAGTACTCCTTTAATGAAGCATCACCACTAAGATGTTATCAACACTTACTACTAACTATTCAACTCCACCATAGTCACACAGACAGACCTCTGATTCCAACAGTCATGATGACTAACCTCCATTTTGCCAGAGTCCATTCTGTGAATATTTACAGTCAATAACCAGTATTTTTAAAAGTTTTAAAACCCTTGCCTTCCCATAGCCATTTCTGTTTACCTTACTAAAGGAGTCACACAATTCTAGAGGAATGTATCTCTATGATTTGACAGATTTTGTAGTTTTTTCACTTTATAACTTTTTGTTACATTTTTCCTATGATGCCATGTGAAATAAATAATAATATATAACGAAATTAGACTATGGTCATGTCTATCCAAATTAAAGGTATGGCTATCATTTCTTTTAAATAAAATATTCACTACAAAGCAAATCAAATTAACTTCAAATGGCACCAGAATATACATCTGTCTTAAAATTAAACTCATCACATGTACCTTTTCTAAAACCCATTATTATATATGAGTATCTTTTCCTCAGTTGCCTGATGGAGAAACATTTGACTGTAAGATTAGGTCATGATCACATAAGCTAATAAAGAATGGCATCAAAAAAAAAAAAAAAAACAGAACAACATCAGACTGCAGAACACACTCTCAGTAGCTACAGGTCTTGTTACTTGTAGCACCATGAGTTGCCTGTATGCAAAACAGCTCAAAGGACAGCTTCCAGTAGTGTGAAGGTGTGGGGGTGTGAGGGAAGCCCTCCCATTGCCTCTAGTTCCACACACTAAAGAACCACTGTCACAGAGACACCACTAGCAAGCTAGGAGGAAAGGTTGCAAAGAGCCTTTCCCTTTGAGAAATCAGAATCTTCAAAGTATTGCCGTCAGTCTGGTGCATCCTTGGTCCTGCAATGAATCTAGTAAAATACAAAAAGCCCTTGAGAACTATGGTTTCTTTCCTCCTTAAAATGAGCAACAAGCATGCTAATGACATACTTTCTCCTTTTATACTTCTGATAGTCAGCAATATCCAGCATATCGGAAATAAAATAATAAAGGAAGTGTATACAATTGTTTAGACTGTCTAAAACATGCATCATGATCTCAACGCCCTAGTCTTTCCACCACTGGCTTTCCAAGTAGAAAATCAAGGAAGACATCAAAATGTGACATCCTCATTAAGCAGAAACAGCATAAATCTCCAAGTCTGTTTCATGGTCTTTGAAAGAAAATTCAAAAATTATTTAAAAATATATTTAATGACAAACTTACTTCTTACAATATATCCCTTTTACGTATGATTTTCAGTAGTGTTATCGCAACTTTTTTCCAGCAAAACTGAGAATGAAGACTTACTGATTGTTCATTTAAATCCTGGGAGTCTTCCATGTGGTTTTCTCACTTCTCCTGCCACTCCCAAGTAGAAGCAGCTTCCTTCAAGTAAAAATGACTATCTAAAACAAGAAGATGGAAACAAAGTGGAAAAATAGTTACCTTTATATTCATTTGTAAAGTTACAAAAACATATTAAGGCATAGCATGGTAATTAGTAACTTATAGGAACATTCTTTCAAGAAGAAAATCCCCTAATATTGTCTCCATATCTGATGCAATTAATGATCTTGAAAGTAGTGTCGTGGTAAAAGTGGGATATGTGAACAGCTAGTCAGGAATCCTACAGATCAACAAAAATACCCATAGTCTGCAATAAACACAGTCTGTAATAAATAGTTAATACACTATTTTGCTGAGGGAGGTATGTCATCAAGCATCTGATAGATTAACAATCAAGAGTTTGAACTAACCATTTACTTTCAAAAGTACATAAAATAATTTGAAAAAATAAGTGTGCATTTTAATATGACAGCTTTCTCTTACAGGAAAACTTGTCTGAATTGTCTGATGATTATTCTTCTGAAAAATAATTACTCTTCACTTTTAAAAAATATAAAAATATAAAATACATGACCAACTTTAAAAAGACAATATGTTAAAGAATGTATTACAAATAAACATGGGAAAGATAATTAGTAATACACTATGGTGAAATAACTGGTTAACTATTCAAAAAATATCTTTACTCCATACCATACATTAACATATTTTCAAGCGAACTAAAGTTAAAAAAAAACTCTAAGAAAAATAGGCATATATTTTTAAATCCCCAGATAGAGGACTTTATCATAGTAGCAACAGAAGACACACCAAAAACCCAAATAACCCTAAATCCTCTCTCTTGCTCTCTCTTTTAAAGCACATACACGCAAACACACACACACACAAATGCACACACATAATAATGAAAATTAAAAGGCACAGAAAAATCTAGAAATACCTGTGCAAATATCAAACACAATGGGTCAATGTTCTTAACAAATAAAGAGCTCTTACAATTCAAACAAAAAGGCACACACCCTATAGAAATATATTCAATCATCATAAAACAGTGTTCAAATTCACAAGAAAATGAAATGTAATTTAAAATTGCAATGATACACTTCTAGTGTTCAAATTCTAATTCTAAAAAAGAAAAATTAAAAGATTATAATAAAAACAATTTAGATTTAAAAAATTATTCATCGTAGATGAACACAGATATAATCATTGAAATCACATTTCAAGAAATATCTACTGACATCAAATATTTCTGAAAATACAATTTAAATGGAAAAGAGTATTACAATCTAAAGAAATAATTGGACACTGTGGTGGTTAATACTGAGTGTCAACCTGATTGGATGGAAGGATACAAAGTATTGATCTTGGGTATGTCTGTGAGGGTGTTTCCAAAAGAGATTAATATTTGAGTCAGTGGGCTGGGAAAGGCAGATCCACCCTTAATCTCGCAGGCACAATCTAATCAGCTGCCAGCGAATATAAAGCAGGCAGAAAAATGTGAAAAAGAGAGATGGGCCTAGCCTCCCAGCCTACATCTTTCTCTCAGGCTAGATGCTTCCCACCCTCAAACATCGGACTCCAAGTGCTCCAGTTTGGGGGCTCGGACTGGCTCTCCTTGCTCCTCAGTTTGTAGGCAGCCTATTTTGAAACCTTGTGAACACGTGAGTTAATATTTAATAAACTTCCCTTTATATTTGTATATATCTCCTATTAGTTCTGTCCCTCTAGAGAACCCTGACTAATACAGATTTTGGTACCAAGAGTGGGGTGTCTGATGAGCATCAGCATCGGGTGCCTTAACCCGGCATTCAGTTCATCCCGCAGTGCTAGTTCTGCTTATCAAAAGTGGACTCACATCCCACGCCTGGCTCTATGCCAGCAAGCCAGGTTTCTAACCCATTTAAAGTTTGAGAATAGGTTCAGACCATTTTAGCCCCAAGACCTTCAATCATTCACTTTACCAAATAAAACAGCCTGGCGTCCAGAACAGGAGAAGGTTCTGCAACAGGTCCAGGTTGCTGTGCAAGCTGTTCTGCCACTTGGGCCATATGACCCAGCAGATCCAATGGTGCTTAAGATGTCAGTGGCAGTTAGGGATGCTGTCTGGAGACTTTGCCAGGCCCCCATAGGTGAATCACAGCAGAGGCCTCTAGGATTTTGGAGCAAGGCCCTGCCATCTTCTACAGATAACTACGCTCCTTTTGAGAGAGAGCTCTTGGCCCATTACTGAGCTTTGGTGGAAACTGAACGTTTGACTATGAGTCAAGTCACCATGCAACCTGAACTGGCTATCATGAACTGGGAGCTTTCTGACCCATCTGGCCATAAAGTGGTCTGTACACAGCAGCACTCTATCATCAAATGAATGTGGCATATACGTGATCGGGTTTAAGCAGGTCCTGAAGGCACAAGTAAGTTACATGAGGAAGTGGCTCAAACGTCCATGGTCTCCACTCCTGCCACCCTGCCTTCTCTTCCCCAGGTTGCATAGATGCCTTCATCGGGAGTTCCCTATGATCAGCTGGCAGAGGAAGAGAACCAGGGCCTGGTTCACAGATGGTTCTGCAGGATATGGAGGCACCACCCCAAAGTGGACAGCTGCAGCACTACAGCCTCTTTCTGGGATACCTCTGAAGCACAGCACTGAAGGGAAATCTTCCCAGTTGGCAGAACTTTGAGCAGTGCACCTGGTTGTGCACTTTGCATGGAAGGAGAAATGCCCAGATGTGTGATTACATAGTGATTCATGGGCTGTAGCCAAGGGTTTTTGGCTGGATGGCCAGGGACTTGGAAGAAGCATGATTGGAAAATTGGTGACAAAGAAATCTGGGAAAAAGGTATGCGAATGGACCTGAGTGATCAAAAACCAGGAAGGTATTTGTATTCCATGTGAGTGCTCACAAATAGGCTACTTCAGCAGAGGAGGATTTTAATAATCAAGTGGACAGGATGACCCATTCTGTGGACACCACTCAGCCTCTTTCCCCAGCCACCCCTGTCATTGCCCAGTGGGCCCATGAACAAAGTGGCCGTGGTGGCAGGGATGGAGGTTACACATGGGCTCAGCAACATGAACTTCCATCCTCCAAGGCTAACCTGGCTACAGCCACTGCTGAGTGCCCAATTTGCCAGCAGAAGCAAGCAACACTGAGCCCCCGATGTGACACCATCCCTCGGGGTTATCACCCAGCTGCCTGGTGGCAGGTTGATTATACTGGACCTCTTCCATCATGGAAAGGGAAGAGGTTTGTCCTCACTGGAATAGACACTTACTCCAGATATGCGTTTGCCTATTCTGCACGCAATGCTTCTGCCAAGACTACCATCCGTGGACTCATGGAATGCCTTTTCCACTGTCTTGGTATTCCACACAACATTGCCTCTGACCGAGGCACTCACTTTATGGATAAAGAAGTGCGACAATGCACTCATGCTCACGGAATTCACTTGTCTTGCCATGCTCCCCATCATCTTGAAGCAGCGGGATTGACAGATGGTGGAATGGCCTTTTGAAGTCACAATAGCAATGCCAAGTAGGTGACAATACTTTGCAGGGCCGGGGCAAAGTTCTCTAGAAGGCTGTGTATGCTCTGAATCGGCATCCAATATATAGTACTGTTTCTCCCATAACCAGGATTCACGGGTTCAGGAATCAACGGTGGAAGTGGAAGTGGCACCACTCACCATCACCCCTAGTGATCCACTAGCAAAATTTTTCCTTCCACTAGCAAAATGTTCCCACGACATTACCTTCTGCCAGCCTAGAGGTCTTAGTTCCAGAGGGAGGAACGCTGTCACCAGGAGAGACAACAACGATTCCATTAAACTGGACATTAACATTGCCACCTGGACACTTTGGGCTCCTCCTACCTTTAAGTCAACAGGCTAAGAGGGGAGTTACTGTGTTGGCTGGGGTGACTGACCCAGACTATCAAGATGAAATCAGTCTATTAATCCACAATGGAGGTAAAGAAGAGTATGCATGGAATACAGGAGATCCATTAGAGTGTCTCTTAGTATTACCATGTCCTGTGATTAAGGTCAATGGGAAACTACAAGAGCCCAATCCAGGCAGGACTACAAATGGCCCAGGCTCCCCAGGAATGAATGTTTGGGTCACTCCACAAGGGAAAAAAAACACGACCTGCTGAGGTGCTTGCTGAAGGCAAAGGGAATACAGAATGGGTAGTAGAAGAAGGTAGTCATCAATACCAACTACTACCATGAGACCACTGCAGAAACGGGGAGTGTAATTATCATGAGTATTTCCTCCTTCTTCTGTTAAAAACATGTTTGTACACGTATACGCTTGTACTAAGTGTATATCTTTATTTCCTTTTCCTTTATCATGTGGGCATTTAAATATTATTAACTTTATGTAATAGTATTTGGGCTGGGGATTGATGCATTTCCGGTTGTACAAAGGACAGCTGTATTATGTTAGGCATAATTATGACCTTATAATATTGTCTTTATTTGAAGATGATGTATGATCTCAGGAGATATATATGGGTTCAAGTTGACAAGCAGTGGACCTGTGATGGATAATACTGAGTGTCAACTTGATTGGATTGAAGGATACAAAGTATTGATCCTGGGTGTGTCTGTGAGGGTGTTGCCAAAAGACATTAACATTTGAGTCAGTGGGCTGAAGAAGGCAGATCCACCCTTAATCTGGTGGGCACAATCTAATCCGCTGCCAGTGCATATAAAGCAGGCAAAAAAATGTGAAAAAGAGAGACTGGCCTAGCCTCCCAGCCTATATCTTTCTCCCATGCTGGATGCTTCCTGTTCTTGAACATCGGGCTCCAAGTTCTTCAGTTTTGGGATTCGCACTGGCTCTCCTTGCTCCTCAGCTTGCAGACAGCCTATTGCAGGACCCTGTGATTGTGTAAGTTAATACTTAGTAAACTCCATATGTATGCATATACACACACACACATACATGTACATATGTATATACAAAATATCCTATTAGTTCTGTCCCTCTAGAGAACCCTAATACAGATGCCAATTCAGTTTATTGAATATTCAGTATCAGCAGATGTGTTGCTCAGTTTTACATATACCCAGTCATTTATTCCCTACTGCATCCAAGTAGGCATGGTCTTAATTTCTTCAATTTCTTTTATGCTTTGCAATATTTTCCAAAGTATACATGTTACTTTCCTTATTAGATTACAAGATGTTTTAACAATTACAAGAGAAATTTAGAATGTAAATTGCAAAATGTTTTATGCATATATAAACAGAGACAGATCAAATTTTTTTCATTCTTCAAAGTTAAAAGTCATAAAATAATAATAACACATGTATATAATGTGACAGTTTCAGTGAGATATTGATTTAAAATACTCCAAAACTAGAAAAGCATCATTTTGAAGAAAAGCACAATTTTAAATTTCATATGAAAACGGAAGGGAGGATGTATAGAATATGGCGGATTATCAAGCACACTGAAAGTTGATGCAGTACACATGTGTTTTTTGTTTGTTTGTTTTGTTTTTTTGAGATGAAGTCCTGCTCTGTCGCCCAGGTTGTCGTGCTATAGCACACTCTCTGCTCACTGCAACCTCTGCCTCCCAGGTTCAAGCACTGTCGTGACTCAGCCTCCTAAGTAGCTGGGACTACAGGAGTGCGCCACCACACCTGGCTAATTTTTGCATTTTTAGTAGTCTCACCATGTTGGCCAGGCTGCTATTGAACCCCTGGCCTCAGGTGATCCACCTGCCTCAGGCTTTCAAAGTGCTGGGATTACAGGCATGAGCCACCATGCCTGGTCAGCAGTACACATTTGAATTCAAGAGGATAAGTAGGCAGAGAGTTCTAGATTTAAGGTGGTGTTTTTGTGTTGGGACACCATGGGGTGTGGAGGCTGAGAAACCATGATGGAAAAGCCCGGCTTTTTGCCTCTTAGCTCACACCCCCACCTTCCTCTTCTCCTGATGGACTGGTTCCTCCCCTCAAATCTGGGTCTCTCAGCCTGATCCTGATTCCTACTAATTCCTTTCTTGTTTATCCTTTCCTAGCTGGCCCATTGATCCTTGGTCCTATAAACTGTCCCCTGGCCCAAGTAACCTAGACCACTCTGGCTCAGGTTCACCTTGGAAATGATGCATGCAAATAGTAAGTGCTGGCCACTGGTCAGCAGGCACTGAGCTGCCCAAGACTTGACACCTGCCCACATCATGTCAATCCCTCTATTCTCCCAGACTGAATTGTGGCTGGTCACCTCCTTTAGAGCCATTTTCTCCTCACTACCTTGATAACAAATTAGCCAAGTGCTCTCTTTCAAAGGAAAATCTGATGTTCTTTCTTACTCTGATAGATACATGGATTAGATAAATGGCAAAAATACTGCACTGGATTGCAAAGAGACCAGACAATTGATTGCCTACATAAACAAAACAAAGCAAAACCTTTGCATTTCTGAATAAAGAAAAATAGCCCCAAAAGTAAAAGGATACAATAGATTATGGAAAATTCTTTAGTAAATAAATATGACTATATATACACTTATTGAGGACATAAAAATTAGTGAGGAAAAGTTTAAATGCCCATTAGATGATTAGGAAAGAGTAGGAGAACACAATTCATTATAAGAAAATGTAAATAATAAACAAACATATGGAAAAGCGTTCATTTTCACAGTTACTGAAATACATAAAGCTGAGCAATAAGTACACGTTTCTTGGATCATTGTATACATATTCAATGCCCAAGCAATTTATATATGATAATACTTAATATATCAAAAACACCATGAACACGGTGTCAACTATTTGCTAGTAACAATGTCAAGTTTTCTAATATTTTTAGAAAGCAATCCATCTATGTGCTTTAAGAGCTATAAATATGTTTAAGCTCTTTTATCCAGTATTAACTTTCCTAAGGAGTAACCTTTCCCCCAAAAAAGCCGCAAAATATAAACTACAGAATAATTCATGACAATGAAACAAGTAACAGCCTTATCTTTGTAGTGGATTAATTAAACAAATTATGGTCAGTTGTGTAATACAATTTAATAGTCAAAAATCTAATTATAAAAATGATGAGGGGCCAAGCACCATGGCTCATGCCTATAATCCCAACACTTTGGGAGGCTGAGGTAGGCGGATCACCTAAGGTCAGGAGTTTGAGACCAGCCTGACCAACATGGTGAAACCATGTCTCTACTAAAAATACAAAAAGTTAGCCAGGCAGGGTGGCAGGTGCCTGTAATCCCAACTACTTAGGAGGCTGAGGCAGGAGAATTGCTTGAACCCAGGAGGCAGAGGTTGCAGTGTGCAGAGATCACGCCACTACACTCCAGCCTGGGTGTGACAGAGCAAGACTCTGTCTCAAAAAAAAAAAAAAAAAAAAAGTGGAAAAGTGAAAATTGTTGACTGTGAATTAGGTGAAAAAATAACACCACATTTTAGCTATGCTAACACTGATGTACAACTAAGAATGTATTTGGATACTGACGAATGGGAAACACTAAAAGAAATTTGGTAAAGAATTACATTTTTGGTTTCACATACTTTAATTATTAATTTTACGTTGTCTGTGCAATAAGTAAAATTTTATTTGTCTCCAATATAATAGAGAAGCACAAAGTAAAACCAAATGATGCTAAAATGGTTTCACAGGATCAGGTAAAGCTATAGCAGATAGTGAAAATGAATTTTCACAGTAGGCTCTGCAAGTGGCCTCTTTCACTTCTTCTACAGATTAAATTTCATGCCAAAATCATCTCTTTAGGGGAAAGGAATGTTTGTCTTATTTACCCATCTACAGTACCTAGCTCAGGGCCTAGCAAATTTTAGGTATTTCATAAATATTGATTGAATGAAACATACATAATGTAGGAAATCATTCATAAGGTATTTGACAATGTAAACAAAAAAATGAGTAAACAGCCAGATGATTTAACTTTTAAAATTCTTTCTCAAATGTATAGCTATTTTAAGGAAAAATCTTTCCTAAAATATTTTTCTTTCCTTTTTCACATTTTTCAGGTACATAACTGACTCCATTTTAATTTTTACTTTGTTTTAGGACAATACAGATAGAAACTTTTAGACAAGTATTATTTACCGAATGGGAATATTTTAACTTTTCAGAAAATACAACATTGATAATTAGTCTACCAGGTAATTTCCTACTCACCTGATCTAATAATAAAATATACTTAAAAATATTATTTATACCAATTAGAACTACTGTTTATTTACAATATAGCATGTTGCATTAGTTTCCTAGGACTCCTATAACAAAGTACCACAAACTGGATGGCTTAGAACAGAAATTTATTCTCACAGTTCTAGAGGCAAGAAGTCCTAAATCAAGGTGCTGGCAGATTTACGCTTGCTCTGGAGATCCTAGGGAAGCATCCTTCGTCTCTCCCCAGCTTCTGGGGGTTGCTGACCATCCCTGGCTCATAGACGCATCACTCCAATCTCTGCCTTCATTGTCACACTATGTTCTCCGTGCCTAACGTCACATGGCCTCCTTTTGTGTGTGTGTATGTCTCTGTACAAATCTTCCTCTTAAGTACAACAGTCATTGTATTAGGACCCATCCTAATCCAGTTAAAATCTCATTTTAACTGATTACACCTGCAAAGACCCTGTTTCCAAATCAGGTCACATTCCCAAATACAGAGATTGGACCTAGAAGCATCTTTTAGGGAACACAATGTACTCACCACATGTGTACAATTATTACACTGAAATTAGTTTTAAGATGTCATCGAAGTATGAATGTAATATTTCCAGAAAGCATATGTAAGAATTAAGGATACTGATTGTCAGGAAAGAAGTGATAATTTTCCATATGTACCACCATCTCAGAGTACTGTTGCTAACTCAAGTGAAATTAAATAAGACTTCAGGGAAGATATTGGAGCATAAGAGAATTAAGCCAAAACTAGCCCTTCTTTGTTAACTGCCAGTTCAGAATCTATTTCATGAACTGTTGGGGAGTTATTTACATTAATGTTCCATGTTACAACATAATACTTTGCTTTATATTTCCTTGAAATTTAGATTAATTGTTACTTAGTATGACTTTTTATGGTAACGTGAATTTTTTTCTTGGCCAATCACACTAAGGTACTAAAATATTATGAGCCTGGTGATTTTATATTATTGAACCAAGTAAAACTACCTAGGCTAATTGCAGACACAGTATTATTTTACATCATAATTTAGCAATGGTTGTTATGTTAAATCCTTTAACATTTAGTTTTCACAAATATATGAGAAAAAGATGAGAACATTCTCCAAATCAAGTAAGAGAAGCATTACCTCATAATAAAGATATAAGATTAAGGAATAACAGTAACCTCATGCTGTTTTATGAGCCAATAATCTAGTTCCCGCTCTATCTCAAGACCATTCCACCAGAAAAGGTGAATTTCAAACAGTATTATTAGGTTGGTGCAAAAACAATTGAGGTTTTTCGCACTGAAAGTAATGGCAAAAACCACAATTATTTTTGCACCAACCTGTAGCAACCTCACCCATTCCATATTAAATTATTTCTTCTGCAGTTAAGTTTTCAATATATACACCATTCATTATATCCTTTTTCTTAACTCCGCTAGAAGTGAGCTACAAACTCTTGTCTTAGAAAATGAGAATTAAAAATTTAACATTTCTTCTCGTTTAAATACATAAATATCAAATTTCTATATAAAGTTTTAAGACAATTCTCAGAAATGGAATGAGGCATCATGGCTCCGTCCAGATGGGAGAGACTGCAAGGTCCCTTAAGGAATGAGATCCTGAAGGAGGTTTGAGAAGTTTGTAGAGATTCTGTGATGTACACCTAATCCTCTGATTCCTTGAGGCCAGGAGTTCAAGGCTGCAGTGAGCTATGATCACGACACTGCACTTCTCCTAGGTGACAAAGCAGAGACCCTCTCTCTCTCACGAGAAAAGAAAAGAAAGAAAAGAAAGAAAAGAAAGAAAAGAAAGAAAAGAAAGAAAGAAAGAAAGAAAGAAAGAAAGAAAGAAAGAAAGAAAGAAAGAAAGAAAGAAAGAAAGAAAGAAAACTGGGTTGTCCAGGCATGCTTTGCTCCAGCTAAAGAAACACGAACGTGGAGTGGAAGGGACAGATCTCAACTCCACACCACGCTGGCATGGAATGAGGGCTGACGCTGCACATGGAAACACTACACCTCTGGATTCTGTACACAAATGGCACAGTCTTAGCCAGTCATCAAAGCCAAACAACTAGGCTTTGTCACTGACTCCCTGCTCATTTGCTCTCCACCTTCAATATATTACCAAGTCCTATCAATACCTCCAAAAGTTCGTCAAATCCCTCCTCTCTCTCCTCACTGCCACTACAGGAGTTCTGCCGTCATTGTCCCCTGCTTGGGCCAGAGCAACAGCCACGTAATGGTCTCCTTCCCTCCAGTCCTGCTCCCTGGACGTCACTGTTCACAGTGCAACCAGAGTGATGGTTATAAAATAAAGATCTGAATGTAGTCTCTAAAAACAATTCAGAGCTTTATCCTGTCCTAAGGAGAAACCAGAAATTCTTTCATCAGTCCTACCTGCAGCCATGGCAGTGTCTAGCAGAAGTACACCTCTGCCAAAAGGCCCCTTGAAGGGGCTCCGGGGGTGTTTCTGCTCCCCGGGACCACTGCCCCAAGTGGGAGTTCTGGGGATGATTCCTCTTCCTTCTCCCTCAGTCCTGTTCCATTGTTCTCGCCATTCTCTTGCCCTATCACCAGCCTCACACTGTCCTGCAACCACAGCCCGGGACCTGTACATGAGTCTCCTGTGTGGGTACAAGCACGGCTGAGGGCTATACTTGCCTCTTGCTGCAGTGAAAAGGAAAAAAAAGGGAAAGTGGAAGAGTACATTCCCCACTGCTTCAAATCCCTAGCATATCCTTGGAAAAAGATTTAAAAATTGCAGCTGCCAAAACTTTTGTTCCAGGTCACGTGCAGACCCTGGGATGGGGAAACAGGTGCCTGAAGAGTCCTACTCATGGCCTCCAACACAGTCCCTTTCCAACCTGGGTGGGGCTTTCAAGAATCTTTCTGCCTATGCAGAGTCGCCTGGGCCACAGAAAGGGTCACTACACTAAATTTTAACACTCACAACAGTTGATCTACTGTTTGCCTTCCAGATTTCCAAACTGCAAGTAAATTTTCCGAAGCATATCTTGTATAATATTAAGGTTTGCCTGCATATGTATTATACACATACAACATATCTCCCTCCCACAGATGCATATCCAGCTTAACCCATTAGGTAGGGTCTGCAAGTCTTCTCCAGTTACACCAAATTACTTGGATCTAATGATTCATCTTCCTTAGGATATGAGTCTGGGAAAATATCAGGCTAGTCCTCCTTCAGTGGCAAAACCTCTAGGATATAAAACTTAGAAACGTTTCATATCCATGTGGAAAAAAGCTGGTCTGTAGGGAAAGACAGAAGAGAAGTGACCGAGAAAGAGGAGCAAAAATGAAGATGGCAAGAAAGTCCTGGCAGAATTTAAGCACCCAGATCTTGTGACTCCCAAAGTCTCACTGTTTCTCTGCTCTTCCTGCTGCTTACTTGTCCAACTCTTCCTTGCATTTCATGAGCTATCCTCACGGCCTTTAATTAAATTCTCTTCTTTATACTGCAATGGTATAGGAAGTCTAACAGTTTATATTCCTGTTATATTATTGAGAAGTTATAGCTGTGATCAACTGTCCAGATGGGCATTGCTTTACAGTTCCTGTGCACCTAGTCACCTACTCTACCCTCCAAATTTCATTACCGGGTCTGTGAAGCTGGGTCAGGCACTGGCTGGCTCCAGCTACCAGGGAAGCATGCCAGAGAGGAAAGCCAATGGCATAAACAAAGAACACCTAGCTCCAATTCTACGGCCAACTGTTCAGAGACATGGAGATGCACATTCTTGGACTATGCACATGACTCTCCTCTCTGGCCATAGAAAAGAAAAACAGCTGAGGTGTCCAAGAAACAGATCTGGGTGAATAGTAATGAGCACCTTGCCTGACTTCAAGCTCCTTAAATGGAGCCAACCTACAAACTAGATGCTGAGCTATTTTTGAACTGTCTGTAAAGATAGAACATGGACTTTGCAAAACGGTTCATTTAACTCAAAATGTTTAAAAAATGATGATGGGGTTCATACTTCTCATGCTAAAAATTACAACAAGCTCTACTTTGTGACAATCATTTGGGGCATTTGACATAAGTTCATTTGATGGCAGGTCTTCCTGGAATTATGAATTAGGATCACTTGATTTTTCACAAGCAGGTCCAAACAAGGTGTTCTATTTTGTTTGTGTTTGCTAATTGGTGATGGTTGCCTAGATAGCCTAGAAAATACAGAAGTAATTATGTGTGAATTGTCCCAGGGAGACATGTGAAAGAATTCTTAGCGCAAGCAACCTCAGCACCCCTACAGATACTAAGGCAGACTCTGCAGACCAACTTTCCTTCTCTTATGTCACTCCTATTGCTCTTCCCTACCAGTACTGAGAAATTATTCTGCTGAGCACACTGTAACGGTTCATCTAGCTGGCTCTCCTATAGCCTGCCAGAAGAGAATATATTTGAAGTCTTTCTTAGAAGCGATCTGCCTTTTTCTCAGCCATAAATCTCTCTTCTGTGTAACCTGGAAACCTTTATTGATGAAGAGTATATGACTGTATATATTGCTTAACACACATCTGATGACTTTATGATCCTCCTGAGGAAAATGTGTTGCACTTTGAGAGAATTTAAGAATAGATCTCCCAAGTTTAGAATTGAACTCTTGAAACCCTAGAGATGTAAACGATAGTTTTGCTAGAGGGGATGTAAGTTTAGTGATTCCAAGTAAAGACCGGAATAAAATAGATCAGCTTGTGAACCCTTGCTTTTAGTACTGGATAAATGTGTGATCTTGGAAAAGCTAATTAATATCTCTAAATATCACTGTCTTGATCCATAAAATAGGGTTTTTAATAACATTTGTATTGTATTTTGTTATGATTAAACAAAAAATATATTTCAAAAATGTAGACCACTTTGCTTGCTAGTGAGAGTGGAAGAAAACCTGTTTTTATATTTTGCTCTTCATATACTGAATTAAAACATTTTAACATTCTTTGCTGTATAGTAGAGTGGTCTCTGCAATTTCTCAAACAAATGTAACTATTTTTGACCCTGCTTAACTAACAGTATCATACTAACCACTGATCTCCAGAAGCTACATTAACCAATTGTATTTAGATAGTAGCCAAAAGTCACCAGTCTTTTACCAATTCTCTGAACTCAGCTACGCTTGTAAAAATGAACAACACCTTGATTAAGTCATTAGCACTTGTCACCTTTTAGTTGTCATTGTGTATAGCATCAAAGTTGTGACTGGTGCCTTTAGTGTTGAGAGACTGATATAATCAATAAACAATTATAGATGCACATGTGAAAAAGAAGGGAATAGGAAGGCATGACCATTCAGTGTTAACGGGATGTTAAGAAATTTTAAGTTGGCAAAAGCAGGAGAGTAAGTACAAAATACAATGAAGACAATCGATCATTACAATATTTTGATAATCTTAAAAGCCTTAAAATACCCAAAACAAAGAACGGCACATGTGATATCATTGCAACAACACATCTACTTCACATTTCTGACAAACAAGATGAACAAGAAGTGGAGTTAAGTGGCAACTTAAAGGCTGTTGTGACGCTCCAAGTGAGAAGCCAAGAGAATCTAGACTGACATGGGGTGGAAAAAGGCCTGGAGAAGAGGTGGATATGAGGGATAATATGCTAGATACATCAATAAAACAAAGAAACTATATGAATATAACTGATAAGGCAAATATGACTTTCAGGTATCACACCTTAATTCATGAGAAATTGATGATATGGAAAAGGCATGTTTGTGTTTCTGCTGTTACTGTTTTGTTGTCATTATCTTCATTTACGGCGATCGATCGGCAGGAAGCAAAAGCAAGAGGCAATCCACAGAGGAGAGAGTCTGAAAAGTTTGTCACATTTATTGGAGGGGGGCTAGAAAAACTCGGCCCACCATCAGACTCAGCAAAGAAGCCTGTCCTATGATGGAGCCTTTGGGAACAGAATAAAAGAAAATAATTACTTGAGTGAGATAAATCAAAACTTCAGCCTTGCAGAAATCTAAATTCTAAATGTTTACCACATCTGTGGTATGGAAACCTCAAGCCAAAAAAAAATAAAATCAAGACTGACCTAGAGATCTGTCTGAAATCCCTAGACTCTAGGGAAAGGCAAAATTGCTCCATAGAGTACAAAGGGTTCTGAGAGAGAAATCCACCAAAAATTATAAACTACAGGCCAGGTGCGGTGGCTCATGCTTGTAATCCCAGCACATTGGGAGGCTCAGGCAGGCAGATCACTTGAGGTCAGGAGTTCGAGGCCAGCCTGGCTAACATGGTGAAACCCCGTTTCTACTAAAAATGCAAAAATTAGCTGGGCATAGTGGTGGGCGCCTGTGATCCCAGTTATTTGGGAGGCTGAGGCAGGAGAATCACTTGAACCCAGGAGGCAGAGATTGCAGTGAGCCAAGATCGTGCCACTGCACTCCAGCCTGGGCAACAGAGCACAACTCCATCTCAAAAAGAAAAAAAAAAAAATTATAAGCTACATAAAGAAACAAAACACAGTAGAGAGTAGCCACAATAACAAATTAGGAATCTAAGAATTTGAAACTACAGAGCAATGTGGAAAAAACTAGGTAAGCATACTTAAAACAGAGACAAAAGAAATAGAAATAAAATGGAAAAGCCACACACAAAAAAAATACACACACAAATCCGGAAGACAGCCATAAAAATGTTTTTAAAAATATGTTCACTGAACTTTTTTACAAGAAACAAACTAATTAAACAGTAAATTAGATACATCTAAAGAAATAATTTGTGAACTACAAGGTAAATCTGGTAAATCTCAAGAAGGAAGTGCCCATCCTCATAAAAGAAAACAATAACAACAAAAACAGTAACAAAAACACAATTATAATCTTTCCAAGCAACTTTGCTATAACATCAATGTCTCAGGAATCAAGGTGTGACACCGGTGAGTCATACTCTTTATTATGGGAAGGGAGGAGTCCCAAACACAACAAAGTAAACATGAGAGCTACATAATATAGCAATAAATCTGATTCACTTAATGCCAAGTTACTGATTTGAATTGTGTCCATAATGAATACTAATTAAGAATGTAACTAAATAAGATGCTGTTTGCCTTCCTTAAATTTGGGACACTTGAGGATAATTTTACTGATCCAGATTTTTAATTGAGGCATCCAGGAAAGTTTGAGTACCCTTTTTCCTCTCAATAAATCCCCCTGTAGCATTTGAATATAACAATCATTCCACTGACCCTGTAACTGAATTAAAAGTACGGCCACTTTTACCAACAACTGTTTTTATGGCTTCTAAAAAGCGAAAGACCTTTAAAAGGGCTGAAGTTGTAAGAATTCAGAAAATAATGTATCAAATACATTTGGTGATTTGATTCAACTCAACGTTATGCTTCCCTGCTATGTGTCCTGACTTTATGGGCAAATTTGGAGAGAGATATATTAAGAGACACAGAAAAAGAAAATGAGAGAGAATGGATACAAATGGAATCTATATAGTTCTCTTTCTTTGTCTTGGGATTATGAGGAAGATAGAAATAGGTGAGATTTATTAACAGGCTGATCACATGAGTCTGTAGGTATAATACTTGAAGCTTCTTAGCTCCAATGAATAGAACCACCTCCTCTCCTTGTTCTTTCTTTTGATTATTCCTTATATATTAGTTTAAAAATCTGCTTTTCAAAACTTCCACTTTCTGGCCTGCCCAGCAGAGCCACAAACCATAAACTGAATCCTGCTTTCACATGTATGGCAGGCTGTTAGATATCAGGAGCATGCTGTCATTCATGTCACTCCTAATCTTTTTTTCTCAAGTTAAGTACAGTGCCTCTGGTTAACAAGAGCATATCTTCAATTTTAAAAAAGTCTTTGTTTCCCAACAGGGAATTATGAGGGAATTCAGTGAGCCACAAAAGCATAATTGCTTAGGAAATGCATTAAATGGAAGGTAGATATAAACTAGGTCAGAGTGCAACATTATTTTTAAATCACTCAATTGTAAATTGACATATTAATATAGATCAACATTAATGTATACCAAAGTATCACATTTATACCCAGATAAAAATGTAAAGGAAAACCAATTAGCTGAAATAGAAATTAATGATGACAATCTTCAAAGCAGCAAGAATGCGCCTTTGAGAAAGACCCTAGGGTTCTGTCTGTTTGCTTGTTTGTTGGAGACTAAATTATTCTTCAGTAAAACTGAAGGGGGAAAAAAAGACTAACATTTAAGCTACAGGAAGATGTGGTTTGCCTGGTACTTGGACGTTCTTCGTAGAATCTACAAGTTCAGCTCCCAGGGGTCCAAATGCCCTTGGACCTGAAAAGCCTCCTGGGAAAGAACGCTTCGAAGGGAAGAGTTGGAAAACCATACAAGCAGAAACCAAGTCTGAGTCCTAAGTCTTGGGGCTGCAAGAAAAGAACAAGAGAACAAGCCAAAAAAAGTTGCCCATTAAACTCTCTATAGAAGGGGAGGAGGGCAGGTGTCATCACTATGTACTCTGAGGTCTCTGTTACAGGGTACTGGGCTGAGGGAAGTTGCTAGACACTTTCCTCATTTCAAATTCCTTGTGACCCCAGAAGTTCCATCAAAAAGTGAGGTCTGACCCAGAGAAATCCTATTTGCTTTAAATATAACTCTGCAAGCTTGTGGAAAGAAATGAATTTGGTGAAGAAAGCGTGGGAAAATACTGGTTAAACTAGTAAGAAAACGATCTCAATAAAAAAGAATTTAAAATGTGAGAACTGAAACTCAGGAAGATGGCAGAATGAGAAGCAGAATAATTTGCCCCCTCTCTCTTGATTCAACCAAATATAAAGACATCAGGTGGCAGAGATGTGGATATTAGTCCTTATAGTACTCTCTAAGAGTGCCATAGTTTTTCCTGGTCCCCACTCTATGCCCCAGGCATCTCCTCCAGGGCTTCAGCCAGTTCTTGTTCAAGCACTTGAACAAACTAGATTCACTCCTGAATTAGCTTCAGGTGCTGCCCATAGACACTGCTATGGCCCACACTTGGACAATTCAGCTTGGTTTTCTTAATGTCTTAATTTCTTTTTTATGATTGTGAAAAAAATGTAATGAGTTTCTTTCAAGAAATATCTAAGATATATATATTCAAAATATTTATAGTCCCTAAATCAAGACTGTATCATACAAAAACACTGATTCTTTCAAAATGCATGAATGAGTGAATGAGTGCATAAACAGGCAACAGTGCATAAATGCATGAATGAATGGATGAGCACATAAATAAGCAAATAAGGCAATATACTTCTAAAGCACATGTCAGGAAATGGATAAATTACGTTTCATGAAGTTTCAGATCGAATCAGGCAAACAGAATTGTTGATTTCTATGTCTGCCATGACTCAGTGTATAGCTTTGGGAAAACCTTGTAATTTCTCCATACTTCAGTTTCTCACCCTATAAAAGGAGTATATTGCTTGAAATTTAATTCCCTCACAGCAGTGAGAGTTTTGATTCAACGTTTATAAAACGCTTTTTAGCTTCCCTGATTAATAGGCAAAATACTGTGGTAGTTTGTATAATACATTTTCCAAAAAGGATAAAGGTAACTGGTCGAATCTGATGTAAAATAATACTTTACTCGAGAAATAAGTATCAGTCATATTTATTACCTCTCCATTTCATTTGCGAAGTAATAAAAATTACTTCTAACAGAAAAAGTATCAAATTAATATTCAAGCCAGTTGAAGTGTTATCATCATAGGTCTCACCTACGTTGGGGGAAGGAAAGTTGTTTTGTTTTTCCAGCCTACCCCACATGTTTATATGGTAAAGTCAGGAATGTTGGGCACAGTTTTGAAGGCCTCTAGCGTATTCATTGGTTTCTGGCATTCTAATGCACTCTACTCTTATAACCATAAAAGTACTCTTGAGTGCTTCTGGAAATATATAACAAATCCTTAATCAATTTAAGAGTGTTTTAACTGAACACATGAAATTTCTTGGGAGGAAAATATTAGCTATTCTACATACACACAGTACTTAAGTTAGCAAGAGAGTTCCTTCTCAAAGGCACAAAGCAGTTTCCCCATAGTAATATAATTTTCAGTTTTATATGTGTAAGTCCTATTGAATCCCTTAGAATAACAGGAAATTCTGCAGGAAAAAAACCCACAAAAATTGATAGCCATATTTATTCAATGCCAGAGGAATACATTGGCTATTCTGAGTTGGACTACTTTTTAAAGGCATTAGATAACCATTGAAGATTAATCAAAATCTTAACCAAAAACTACGAGAACTGAATATTCCAGAGACAGAATTTTCTACATATAAGAACCTAACAGTAAAATCAACAGATTAATATACTTCATTTTAAAATTGTATCTATCAGATTACTTTAGCCAGCACTTGAGTAGCAATTTTCTGAATTTTGATGCATTAATTTTTATCTTCACATTAAACAGATTATGATAACAGATTTATAAATTAGTCATTGATATGATATAACTGATATTGTGACATGTGTAATAATATTTATCAACACATTTAGAATGGAGTAATGTCATTTATTATTTATACAATGTCTACACCTTTCACTTCTATGTTAAAAAGCTATCACAATATATGTAAGGTGCTTAGAACTGTACCTGGCACAGAGCAGGCTCTTACTGGAATAATAATATATCATTCCTCATAAGTTCTCACCAATCGCATGAGAGTTACAACCATTTCTCCTAATAATTCTGGCAAATATTTGATGGTACTAAGTAAAAAATGTAGTGAATATAATATATACTGATTTATGTCTTCCTACCATGCGGACTTAAGAACCATAAGTATATATAATATACATTCATAAAAATGAATACTAACTATTCTTAATTGAGAAACTAATTATAGAAATTATATGTATACATTCAATATACCACTATAACGATTCCTCTTAACCAGAGCACAAATAATTACAAGGTTCACTTAAGTTGAAATTTTTGCACCTGGCTTTTGTGATAAAGATGAGAATACTACCTTAAAAGATGCAAGATTCATAAATCTTTTTTAAAAGTATGTTGGCACTTTCTATGGAAAATGCACATACATATTTACCTATTAATCTTGCATCTAGAGGTTTGTCTACAGATATTTTTGGCAGGTGTACAAAGAGACATAAAAATCATCAATGCAACATACTTAGTAATAGTAAAAATCTGAAAGCAACGTAAACATACACCAAGAGGGGAACAGTGAAATTATGAAACATCTGCATAGCTTAAATAGAAGCACCCAAAAGCATATGTACTGATGTGGAAAAATATTCAAGATTCAGCAGATCAAAAGCAAGTTTTAAGGATCAATGATCCTATTGGAGTTAAAATGTAAAATGAAAATAAATTACATCCTCATATAGTTCTTACATTTACACGTACATAGAAAAAAAATGCCTGAAAAGATACACACCTAAGTATAAAAACTTATCATGATTTGCAGAGATTAAGAAATGAGTAAACACACTTTTTACTTTAAATAGAGCCATATTTTTTAAATCTTTTAAGAAAGTATAACATATGCACAGTAAAATAAAATATACATAAATCAAAAGTTGATCACTGATGAATTTTTATTGAATAAACACTTCCACATGACCAGCAACCAAACCAAGATAAAAGACATGATCAGGATTTCAGAAGCCTCTCTCTTGCTCCCTCTGGTCATTCCTCTCAAAAGTAACCTCTATCATCTCTGTTGTAATATGTTATACAAAGTATGAATTATTTGTATTTTTTAAATAACAGAGTAAAAAAAAAAACTTGCTTTTAGCAGCAGGAATTTCCCTCTCTGAATATCAAATACACTCAGCAATTTATTCCAAGATATCAATTCAAACTCTAACCTGAGCTTTTACAGTGGGCCAGGCACTGAACCAAGTGTCTTTCCTGCATGAATTCAATTCTTCTTTACAACTCCATGAGGCGAGTACTGTTCTTATTCCTTATGTACACATGCTGGAACTATGGCTTACAGCCACTCAGAAAATTATATGACCAAAGTCACATCGCTGATGAGTGGCAGAGCCTGGATATACACAAAGGTAGTGATTCCAGCTTTCTCAACTCCTCGTCAGAAACAAACAAATAAAAATGAAGTGGTAAGATGTAGAGCTGGGAGCATGAAGGGTCCCCAGCATGAAGTTCTCTTTTTTTGTTGTTTTGTTTTGAGTAAGTGACTTAAGGTCTTAAGGTCACATAATACAGCAACTCATCTGCAGAATGGAGGGGTTAGGCTAAATCTCTCTTCTGATCTGATGATCTGACTCTGATAAATAAAGTGACCCACTAAAGCAAAGAGCAAATATGCTTTGTCATGATGTAGTGCAATCATGTACTGTACTATGCTCAAAAATGACTCATACAAGAAAATAAAACCACAATTTTTGAAACTATTGGAAACAACAATCTTAATTTAATGTTATTTTGGGACATAGGAGGATTTTCCCCCCTAAATAAGCAATTGGTGGTTTTTGAAGGGTCTTGCTCATCTTTGTATGGAAAATGCCTAAAAACAAACCACTAAAAACTAAACAAATTTTTTTTCCTTCCTCAATTGTGCCTGAAAAAAAAAGATGTAACTTCCCTCACCAAAAGGCCACATATATTTTCAATAGATACATCTGGGATTTGGGCTCCCCACATTTTGAAACACTGACACAAACAAATACAGAACATGCTTTCTCTCAAATGAAATCTATAATTCTGAGGGTTAAAAATTCTTCAAAATAACATGAAATTGATCTCAGCAGAAGTCAACCAAAGAGATCAAGGTTTGTTTCTGGAGAAAACTAGAATTATGAAGACCATAAACCTCAACTAGAAATCTGTCTTTTAAATGTCAGTTTATTGAAAATACCTATGTATGCTGGACATACCTTTCCTTCCACTAGAAAATCAGTAATACTTTGGTACAAATGAGGCTTTAAATAAGTTGGAGTAGAAAATCACCAATAAACCAGCTTCCATGACCACAAGCAAAAGAGAACCAGTTTTCCAAAAAGTAAACAGGATTCGTCCTTTGTAGATGTCTGGTTTGAGACCTATGCCCTTTAAAGACATGCATGGAACAGTGCAGTTACCTAATTTCCATCTATATCCCCAGGTGTTGAGGTTACAGAGGGAAAAAAGATATGATCTCTCCCCTCTGTGAACTCAAAATCTCTCTAGAAGACAGACCATATAATGAACACCAACACACTGTGCTGTTATATTAATAGTCCAAATAAAGTGCTATGGTATTACACAGAGAAAAGAATTAATTCTGCCTGAGCCTTAGGGAAGGCTTCACAGAGGAGGTGACATTTGAGCTAAGCCTTGAAAGATGAGTAGATTGTTTTTTTTGTAGTTCAGGTAGGCAGCAAAAGAGCATTAGGCAAGTAGGTTAAGGGAGTTGGGGCCATGGAGGATAAGGGTGGTGAGAATATGCTAGGGAGAAAAAAAGGAAGTGACTGATGGCATTATAAGAAATAAAACAACTATAAGTAAGTCTTACCACATTAGGACCCACTATACGAAGAATCAACCTGAGAAAGGAGATATGTGACTTGAATTCTCTGCGGGGTTCCTTGATTTATGAACCCAGGAAGTGCTCATTTGGAAAAACAGAATCTCTGGGTTTTTGGCCGTTCTCCAGTAACTAAAGGACTACTAGCCTTCCTGTTCAATATCTGGCATAAAGTGCCTGGATGGACCTGTGGTTTGCTGTGCCTTCTTTGGACCTCCCGTCCATGAATGAAGCAGAACTTTCCCCCACCATCTGTGATTTAAACCCCTGTCTTAAATTCTCCGCGACACTCCCCGAGAATGACCCCCACCTGTCATTGGGTTGCCCAGCACCCACTTTATGTCTCTGCTAACAAGTAGCTATGCAGGGTCCTTCTCCACCTAGGAAACAGAAAAATATTTTGGTCAAATACAGTATGCTGTATTTGCAGCCACTCTGCCACCTAAGCACACATTTCAAAATTAAAGCACAAATCAAAGGAAGTGAGAGAGAAAGAGAAAGAGAGAGAGAAAGAGACAGATTGTGTGTGTGTGTGGGTGTGTGTGTGTGTGTGTGTGTGTGTGTATTTTCAAGTACTTCTACCCTGCCTACTTGGGCATCAATTAGTAAATGATGTGAAATCTCTAGGTTCGTCTGACTGCTTCCATGATTATCTACCTAATACAATTAAAGTAAAACCACTAAATTAGACAATGCATATGTGTAGAATTTCAAGTACCTTTGCAACTTCTAACAAGATAAAAATTATCTACTGGTTAGAACTCTTAAGAAAATTAGTCTAATCATATATTTATAATATTAATGTTTCATATTTCAGAATAGTCTTGAAATTCAACCCAAAACTCATATGGGAAAAGTTATCCTCTCTCACTTTATGTGAACATTATTGTTCCCATTTTGTTCTTTGCGAGTGATTTTTGAAATGTCTTCCATATACGCTTAAATTATGTAAGAGTAGTGCCCAGACAACAGTCATATTTACTTACATCAATTATGTATCAATTCATAGATAAAATGTATCGGTCAACATCAAACCCATAGAATGAGAACATAAAAGTTTGGATCTGAGAATTCACGAAAGAGAGTTTTTACATGTAATATATTCATTTTTACTTTCTTCCAGCTGTACAAATGTTATTAACTCAAGATCTTGAACTTGTGGTTACAACTGAAAGTTAAACATACTTCTTTTGAAAAGTTCTCATTACATATGAACAAATGATTTAATTCATTAAGTATTTTAATATTGAGCAGTTGTGATTATTGGTAACTTTACCCTTTCTAACACTACAGACTTAATAAAGTAAAAGTTTCTTATTACTGAATACTTACCCACAGAAATGGAAAGGCAATGGTCATTATTCAAAAATAATTCCAAAGTATCCACTGACAAGTAACAGGAAGAAACGACACATAGGTGATTCAAATAAATATTTACTTCCTATATACTGTCTCTCAGATATTGTTCCTCCCACCCACATATTATTTCCAGAAAAGGAAAATATGCTGGAGATGGTCAATCTGTGTGAAGCTTATCTGTATATCCCCTCTGTGGAAAGTTAATCTATCAACACAGACTAATGAGAATTGTTTGACTTCATGTTTAAACTTGGGAGGAAGGTATTAGGATTCTCCACACTCGACTGGAAATAGAACAATCCTCTTATGCAGAGCCCTGGGAGTTTTTTGACTATATCAAATGATATTACGATCTGCTTAGGTTATGGGTTCTCAAGAAGAGGCAATTTTGTTTCCAGAGAACACCTAACAGTGTCTGGAGACACCATCATTACCCAGGGGAGGGAGGGTTCCTGGCATCCAGTGACACCACTAAGCATCCAACCAGACACATGACAGTATCCCCTGAATAAATTATCCAGCTCAAAATGTCAATAACCACTGCTTGAAAAACTCTTATTTAAATATACTGAAGAATTCAAGTACAACATCAATATTATCATTTAAAAATATATAGAGATACACCTGGTAGCAGTTCCAGATAAGATGTAAAAATGAGACCTTGACAATTAATACTTTAACTTTCCTTTTTCCTTCAGCCCCATCCTGCCACATAACCATTATATCTGAATCCAAGGACCCAGTGATAAATTCTATAAGTAGAGGTACTAATAACCTCCTACTGTCTCTCCAAGGTAAGAATCATAACAATATGTAAAGTTACCTTTTAAAAAGTTTACATTGAGTTCACCAAGCCCACTACTGAAAACTATACAAATTCTCATAATTGTACCTTCAGGCTAAAAAAAAGCAACTGAGGAAACTTAAATATTGGCTATAAAGTACCACCATTATACAATGTGCTTAAAATTGCTTAAAGTAGTTGAGGAACCACACAGATTAAAGCTCTAAAGAAATCTGGATTACTGTCTGTGGAAATATTTAATAAAAGAAATACTACTGCACAATGTAAATGGTCAATGCCAACTGTTGAGCACCTATAGTGTCTTCTCTTAAGGCTCCAAATACAACCTCGGATTTGCCAAGGACCCACAGTATCTAATTTATACTTGGACTGTTGGACACTCCACTTATGCTCACCAATCCATAGCCCCCCAAAAAAGACCTTCGGCTCTAAATACCTCTGGAACATTTGGGGGTAATCTAATGAAAGATACTCAATCATAGTAATAATAACTGATGCTCATATCAAGCACTACTCTAAATATATTTACATATATTTACTCATTGAATTCTCATCAGAACCTGTGAGGCATGTTCTGTTACACATGAGAAACTGAAGCAAAATCCATTTCAGTAATGTGCTTGATGTTACAAACTCTTCAACGTCAGAGCTGAGGTCTGAACCCAAGTGGCCTGGCTCCATATTCTTTTTTTTTTTTTTTTCTTGAAATGGAGTCTCACTCTGTTGTCCACGCTGGAGTGGTGTGATCTTGGCTCACTGCAACCTCTGCCTCCCGGGTTCAAGTGCTTCTCCTGCCTCAGCCTCTTGAGCAGCCGGGATTACAGACGCCCACCACCATACCCAACTAATTTTTGTATTTTTAGTAGAGATGTGGTTTTGCCATGTTGGTCAGGTTGGTCTCAAACTCCCGACTTCAAATGATCTGTCCGCCTCGGCCCCCCCAAGTGCTGGGATTACAAGTGTAAGCCACTGAGCCCAGCCCCCATATTCTTTCTACTTAGTCGCTGTGCTATAAGAAGAACTGAGTCCCTCAGATTTCAAGTACTATGAAATTACCGTATCTCCAGAGATTTTCAGGATCCTTGGCTTATCCACCAGATCACTGACTTCCCAGTGGTAAGAAATAAACACACTTCCACATTCACATATACATACATATAACCTAGGTCTGGATTCACAGCTGCAATTCTACTGGGTTTATACCAAAAACCCCTGAGGTTGTTCTTGAGGTAGTCTCACCTTGTAATGGTCACTGCCCTTCTCACTGTTCCCAGTCTCAAGTGGGAGATGTTCAGTGTCACAATCTCTGCTCTCATTCCCAGTCCCTTTACTCATTCATTCAATGGGAATATAACAACTACCTACTGACTATATGTCCAGCAGTGCACTGTGCATTAGCGATACAGAAATGACAAATACAGCTAATCCTTCCAGTAAATTATTAGCTTAAAGCAGGATTTAGACTAATGTAACCTATTACATTTCAATGTGGCAAGGGCTACGTTAAATGTAGAAGCCGGATGCTTTGGGAGTAAAGAGAAAGAAATGGCCAACTCAGACTCTGGAGGTCAAAGGAACTTATCAGAGGAGGTAACATTTTGCGCCTTAAATCTTGAAAAAGCAGCAGAAAAAGATATTTGCAGGGGGAGAGGGGTAATGTTTAAAATAATTCCACACACAAAGAAATGAAGTGGAAATGTCCAAGGTATAGTTGAGAACTGCAGTTTTCCATACAGCTGGAGAAGAGAGTTGTGAGCGGGGAGTAAGAGATGAGAAGAGCAACTTGAGCAAGGTTCTCAGTATGAAGGGTTATCTTCCCTGCACAGAATTTTGGAATTTGCCCTATAGGCAGCAGGCAAATTTTTTAGGGAATTTTAAGTCCAGGAGGGATCTAATAAAAATCATGAACAAATGTGGTTGAATATCTTAGGGATGGGAGAGAGTGTCAGAGACAGCTCCAACACAGTCCAGAATGGGCCCCCAGGAGAGTAATGAAGATATGATAACTATACTTGTTAAGACAAAGACATTAATATGAACAAGCATGTATAGGACAACTGTCCACCTAAAGCTAATTTGAATACCTGAGGATTAAACCTGTGACCTTGGTTACAACAATTATCTCTCTAAATATTCCTAGGAATGGTATGTAAAACTATAAGAATACAATGAAAGCGCCAAAGTCTTCAAAGCTATGCAGAGTAGAAAAGAACTCTATCCATCCCACTCTAATTTGCAAGTCTTCAGCAACACTGATAATGAAAAAGCATTTAACAAGCATTTACCAAATACCCACAACTTTGCTAACCATTTTCATGAATGAAACCTTTAAAAACTAAAGTCAACAATTAAAGGAAAAAAACTAGACCTAAATTAAAATTCTTCATGGGTCAACTAAGAAAAATAACAGTAGCATCATCTTATCAACTAAAGTTAATGCAAAAAAAAAAAAAAAAAAAAAAAAACCAGTAGAATTGCAGTTCTTGACAGGTTTATTGAGGTTTGCATGCTTAAGTTACCTACTAGAAGTATTGTTTGAGATTACTGGGAAACCTGCAAAAGGAAATCTGAATGTGATTCACCCACTACGTGATTAAATTTGGTGAGAATGACTTGAGTCATAACCATACATGAATATATATTTGCATTCAAATATAAGTGAAAAGAATCAGGTAATGTAGAGATCTGTTGATTACCCCAAGTCATCATCACTTTCAACATACTGAAAACATTAAGTTAGAAATATTCAATCTCTTAATCAGAACATTCGGTTCTTTTCAAATCTTTTAACATTAGGGAGTTCAAAGTCAGAGGTGAAATATAATGAATAGATCACTCCGTTGGGTATACGCAGAGGTCTGTGAATTGTATATATGACCTTGTGGATAATGAGCCCTCCCGGTATGTGGTACACCTACTTGATTAGGGATAGAATTTCAAACTCTGTGCTATTGCTTTTGTGAGTAGAATTAAACTTAATGGCACATGAATGTAAATTTTTATGATTTAATTGTAGTCTTTCACAAGAAATGTCCCTTTCATTTTAAAAAGAAAGGGGGAAAGGACAACAGAAACAGTAGCAATAATTTACGTGAAAATCTAAAATCATGTCAAGTTAGGCCACTGCTGGCGTTTCTTCTTAAAGTCTTTAGAGGAGGAAAGATGTTCTAATTAATGAAGTCAACCTTTGCAGGTACAAGCCCTTTGTGCCTCATTCAGACCTGGAACTACACATAGGGAACATTTTGATCAGTTTTAATTTTCTCAGCGCTAAAGCGAAGTTGAAGATTGGTTAATAAGGATACTCAAGTTGTACAAGTGAGAGCAGACACATCTTTCTGCGATATATCACACTGGGAGATGTTTTACGGTGTCTGACAGTCTGATTTTTAGTGACGCCACATGAACATGTTAGAGCAGGTACTCTGAATTAACCCCTTTTGTCAGAAGACTCAAATTTTTTTGCAGCAGTTTCCATACATTGAAGACACTTAGAGAGAATTCCAGAGGCGGCCACGGTGAGAGGGTACCTCAGGCCACCTACATCCTGCTTCACCCAGAGCAGTGGCACATTTCTCTACTGGGCATATCGTCAGTTTCCACGTAAATGAAAGGATCTGTGGCTGAGTATATAAGTAAATTTAAAAAAATAGAAAACCACTGCTTCAGTGGAAAAATACTATAAAATTGTAAAACAGGTTATTAACAGCAAAACAAAAGTGTTTACCTAGAGAAAACCTTACACATGCGATAACCAGACAAACTGAATGTATTTCCAAAATATGGGTGTCTCTATTATAATTTAAACCTGCCTCCAGAAGTCCATCATGCACTCTTTAATTCTTCAAGCCTTATTAGTTGGTTCAACATAAATGTGCGAATTTGAGATTCAAAACCAGCATTAAAACAACAAAATACACAAACAAAGAAAATACAAAGTTGATAACATTTAACCAATTTGGACAAGGCTTGAAAAGCAAAGGAAAATTCTACATGTGAGTTAAATATTTAAAAGATCTGGTCATAAATTCTTGATAATTGGGAAACACTACAAAATATAGCATTTCTCCAAATTCAGTCATTTGCTGTCCAGCCTTCATGACTGTGGTTATTTAGGCCATATTCTTGTTCACTGTTACTTAATATGTTTCTTCAGATACTTAATTTTTTTTCTTTGACTTCAATACTTTTTTTGGTCTGGTCTCAAACAATATAGCCCATGAAATTACAGGTCTAATACAAAATTTAACAAATTTTTCTAATATTCAGTTATCCTTACATAACTATACAAGTATTATTAAAACAAAATTTCAGGTACCACCTAAAAATGGTGGTATACGACTGATGGAAGCAAGTGTCCAGCACACGCTTAAGGATAAGGGTGCTGGCTTCATACTGGGGAGTTAGGACCCTGGCTCCACTGTGCTGCATGACTGGGTCTCAGCTTCCTTATCTGTAAAATGGGAATAACAAAAGTACCTAATTTACGGCATAGTTAAAAAGATTAAAATTAGCTAATCCATATAAATGCTTAAAACAGTGTTTTGCATGAAATTCCTTAGTAAATGCTAGCTATGATGTTATGATGGTGAGAGGGATTAATATTATAGTAACAATGACAGCCAAATTGCAATTATCTAAAGACTAAAGTGACCACTTTTATTTAAAAATACACTTTAGGATATAAATATACAGAAGAAAATATGTTCTCATATTTGATACCTACATTAATATATGCCTTGGTGATATGAAAGCTATTCCACATTGGTTTAAAGCAATTTCACTTTGAAAATATTCATGCGATAATAGGAATCAGACTTTGCCTAAAAATCATAACCTAAATAAACTACCCACGCAGGAAAAAAAAAAAAAAAAAAACTTAAAAATTCTAACACGATAGAACATATAGGTCTTTCTGCTACAGTGCAAAAGTACATTAAAATAAAATCACTTACTGTATATAAATAAAAGCTTTACAAATATGAACATGCTGTATTAAAACATTTCATATTGGGAAAAAAATGAGAATTTCTGGTATTTTAGAATGGTGTCTTTCTTCATCATTCATGCACTGAAATCTCAGGGTAAGAAAAGGGCCAGACCAACTCTGAAAGGTTTCAAATATCAAACTATACTATTGTGTCAGTGCCCTAAGATCAATTAGCACCTTTCAATGACAAAAAAGGTTACAGTGAGACTCAGAGGTGCACTCTCTGAAACTGTCTCAAATCACTATATAAATGTGGTTTTGATAACACAAAATGGTTTCTATTTTAAATTAATCAGCTTCATCTCTTTTTCTGGAGGTGTGAAAGGGGTTAAGGGAGTAAGAATAGTGGTGTTCATGTTCAGTATCTCTTTACTAATAAAAACACAGATGGAGAAACACTAAGAATGACAAACTTCAAGCGTAAAATGACGTATCACCAAGGCGTATATTAATGAACAGCTCCACAAGCAATACTGAGTGACAGTAATGTTTACAAAGTCTTCAAACCTCTTAAAAGCAATCAAAGTTGCCTGTACTTCTTTTGAATGTGTAACCTTTGCTCATTTTCTTCCACTTAAGTTCAAGCTAAATGACGCCAAGTTTGGCTCCAAAAATTATTTTAATGAATATGCAGTGTCCCCTTCGTTAAAACACATCTAACTATAAGATGCAGTATTACACATATTGCATCTCACCCATCTCCAAGGCAAATGCCTGAAACAGCATGTCATTTCTTAGTTTAGCAGGAAAAATTCATGAGAGAAGCAGGTACACTGCAGTGCCACCCCATTCCCCCGGTGTTGATTTCCTTCACCTAGTAACCATTGTAATAAAATCCCCCAACTGTATTTCTGAATATAATTAGTTTAAGATACTCTACAGGGAGACATATTATAAGAGTTTAGCATTTAGTTCATGTAAGAATAATATCCATTTGGAAAAAGAAACTGTCAAGATTATATTCTCACTGAAAAAAAGAAGAAGGTGTTTTGATAGAGGTTTGTTCAGCTCTTCAATGAGAGGATTCAAAACGTTTCCTACTTTTGATAGCACGCTTTTCTATTTATTTCTTAAATGAATGATCTGAAATATTTACAACCAGACAGTACCTAATTTTAGGTTTTAAGTGCTTTAACAGCTCCATGAAATATGATCAGCAGCTGCAATACAGAACTATGGTGAATAAACTCCTTATAAACAGGGGCCTGTTTTTACTGAATGTCCAGTGTTCTTGCATTTACCTAACAGAAAAAAATGATAATGAGAAAGCACCATAAATACTCGCATTCTTAAATTACTTAACATTTAACTAAGTATTGAAAAAGATTATCTCCCCTCTTTTCGAAATCTGTATAAAACCTGTGAGGTTTTGTGGGGCAAAATAAGTTTGATTATTTGAAAGTCAGAATGTGAACTTCCTAACATTCTAACTTTTTATAACAATTGTCATGGTTATATTCTACCTTTCTAAATATTCTAAATAATCTAACTCCAATGCATAAAATTTAAAAATGAAATATCAAGCCATATAAATATATTTTTAGACACAACATCAGTCATTTAGAGCTTGCAACAGAGATTGAAAACATGAAATTGGATACTCTATTTCCCGTGGCTATGTAAAATTTATTTACACCCCAAAGTACAACATAAATAAAAAGGAAACTCTTAGAAATGGAGAACTTGTTTTTCTTTTTTTTTTTTTAACCCAAAGAGGCTTATTAAAAGAAAAAATATATATAGCAAAATGACAATAACTCATCTGAAAGTCACCCCTCAAAAAAGAAACTTCTATGCAGACAATTTTTTTCTCCAGCTTCCAGAAACCCTCTGAAATTCAGCATCTATTTTTCTTAACAATTAATAATAATGATTATTCCTTTTTATACAATCACTCCTTTTTATACAAATCTTAAGATTTTTAAAATTTTAAAACTTAAACATACTACTTAAAAGAAAGGTTAATTGTGAATACATACATATATGTGAAACGTTTTATTTTGGAAATGAGAAATTCAATTTCAAATATTCAATAAATACTAATAAAAAGAAAATAACTGAATAAATCTTATTTTAGCTATAATTGTGAACCAACCTGTAGTTACAATGATCTTTAAATATTGAAACATACTATTTTCAGGAAATTTACAAAGAAAAACACGCTTTTGAAAACCATATTGATTTTAGACCTTTACTTCTTATGAAAGACAAGTACATATCCCTAACAATCAAAGAAAGGAGCCGTTTTCAACAAATCTAATTACGTTGCTTTCAAAGCTGTAGCTGTCAAAGGTTTTAACATTCTTGTACAGTCATTTCTAAATACTGGTTTAACTTTGAATGACTTACAACTTTTAATCAGGTGGAACAAACTATTTTTACGGTTTATAACAATAAATGTGGGTGTAGTTATATCTGCTTTCGATATTGTTGCCATAAAAATCAGATTCTGGCAGTCTTGCTCGACACAAAACAGTTCGTCTCTTGTTACTATTGCTTTTTGTTTCTTGGGATAATGCTATTTTTAAAAATACACAAATGTCTTTGAATGCAGTCTCCTAAAACGCTCCATATGACGTATCAAATATTTTGGGGGGGGATTCTCTCCCTGCCCCCTCTGGTTTTTGGTTCTTCAGGTTTAAGCTTGCCAATAACATTTTAAAAGACCAAAAAAAAAAAAAAAAGAGGCACTCATTCTACTTGAAACCAAACTGTACCCGGGAAAGGAATTCAAGTGCAATCCTTTCCCTAAGGTTTTCAAAACAAAAACAACACAACAAACAAACAAAAAACCATCGTCAACTTTCAATCCTGTCAGTCACCTACGTGTAAGTGAAACTTCAGAAGCTGTTGATGGGGAGCCCGCGGTTGTTAAACGCTCCTAAGACTCCCACCTAAATCCCGCAGGAGCCCGCACTGAAACTGACAAACACCCGAGGGTTCACAAAGTGGCTGCAGATGAGAAGAGGAACAAAATGCCATATTCCAGGAGATGTATTTCGCTCCAACAATTACGTTGATCCCAGGGTGCCAAGCCAAAAGGGGTAAGGGAGAAAGAAAACTGTTAAGTATGAGCTCTTAATGTGAAACCTAACCTGTTGGTTCTCTTAGGTATCAGATTTTGGAAGTGTCTGTAATGACAGCCAGGAAAGCAAACTAATGGCCAACGGCCCACTGGGTTTGAACACCAGACTCCTGTTACCTCCTCACAGATCAAGTACACAACACACACGCACACGGAGTTGCTCCACGTGGAACTGCTCTGGAACCAAAACACACGCCCAGGCGCTATTCTGCACCTTGGCAGAAAGGGCAAAGGGACCTGCACCTTCCTCCCCTGCCCTCAGGTTAAGATTCATGAATGACTCTCTAGGCCCGCTCGGGATGGCGGGGAAAGGCGCAGGGGACGCGGTGAGAGAGGACAGTTTCCACACCACCCTCCCGCACACACTGTCACCCCAGGCGCAAACCCGTTGTCTTCATAGGAAGGAGAAAGAGGGGTGGTGGTGAAGGGAGACACTGTGCCCCCAAGCAGGGAAGAGATGACAAAAATTAAATTGCGCTCTCCGCTTTCGCCCCAGCTCTGCCACCCGACTCAGTCCGCAAATTCCCTAATCGCTCCGAACTGTCCAGAATCTCGCAGACAAAGGGAGAAAACTCTTTCAAGTGCTACCAAACGAAAGTTCGGGTTGCTGTGCGGCGCAGAATAAAACAAGCACACACACGTCTACTTCCAAACCCCGCTTCAACACGCTAAAAATCCGAACCATTTCAAGTCCCAAAGCCTCCCCAGACCCAGCAGGCTTGGAAGGAGAGAAAAACCTGCTCTCCTCAGCCAGGTCCCTTCCTTTGGAGAAGTTATAAGCCTTCCATGGCACCCGCTACTCGAGCCAATGAACGCGACTGCTCTGACAAGGCGCTTCTAATTTCACCGACCCTGGCAAACTGCAGGAGACATTCAGTCCACGCCACATAAAAACTATTAAAGTGGGATCGCCGCAGTTGAAAAGCCCGATCAGTGCCTGGAGATTAGAACGCCAGCCTTTAAAGTACACACGCACCCGGCACCGGGAAAGCCCAGGCGCCTGTGATCCTCCGAAGGACTCTAGGTCAGCATCCTCGCGCCTGGACCATCTAGGGGGTCATCAGAAAGTAATACACGTCATAAGAAAGATGTGGGGGAGACCCCGATGCGCGCGCCTCTGCCAGGTGGAGGCGGGGTGCAGGTAGAAGCCGCGCGCTGGACTGCTGGATGAACGCCGTTACGCGCAGGCTCCGCGCCGACCCCGGAAGGGACAGGCAGGCTCGGAAGGGACCCTTGGGACGTGGGGACGTCTTCCAGGGCAGAAAGCACCGCTGCGGTCCGAGGGGCCTGGGCCCTTAGGCGTGGGGCACCTGGCCTCCAAGTGCCCCCCGGGGACGCAGGCGCCCACGCACCGTCCAGCTGCGCGTCCTCAGTCCCCATCGCTCGGCGTCCCCGGCAGAGCCTGGCGCACTTTCCCGGAAAGTTTGGGGGTTCTCCAAACTCAGGCCCCCCGGGAGCCCTGGGGCGGGAGTTCGAAGAACGGGACACTCACCTCGTCGCCCGGTCCGCCTCGGGTTCCCGAAGTATCTGTCCCAGCCGCGGTTCCGTGCGTCCGTAATTAAGTATTTATTCTCGTTCCTTCCAGTGTCGAAGTTTCCCCTTCGCGCTGTGCCTCTGGTGAAAACAGGACATCCCCTTCGGCCGCCCCACAACAAATAGCGTACACAAGCAGCGGAGAAGCGGGGCGGGGGGAGAAGCCGGCTCCGAGGGGGAGGAGGAAAGGAGAGGAGCCAAAACTCCGGACTGCGACAGGGGGGAAAGGAGAAGAAAAGAAAAAGAGAGAGCGCGCCCAGCCGCCGCAGTCGTCACTCCCTAGCTTTTCCCGCAGCTCTTTCCCCCTCTCTAAGGCAGCGACAACTTCACGTGGACAGGATGGAAGTTTTGCGCCGAAGCCGGGAGCGACCGGAGCGTGCGCCGCGCTGCGGGCAGCCTCGCACTTGCGCACGGAGGTGGGGCGGGGGCGACGTCGTCGCCGGCTACTGCGGGCACTGGAGGCCGCCGGGGGCCTCGGGGCAGGCCGCCAGGGACGCGGGGGGCGGCGGTGAGCGGGGGACCCACTCCGTTTTTATTCGACCTCGGGTGACTGCCTATTGTCATGGTTTGCGATCTCGCGTGGGGACCGCCCAGGGCCTCGGGGCCCTGGATGTCCCGGGTGGCGCCGCCGTAATCTCCGTGCCCTCCGCGCCGCCCCCACCCCGCCCCCACCCGGGCCGACTCGAGCGGCTGCAGTCTCCAGGCTGAGGGGAGGGACCCGCGACCGCGCTCTCCTCGCTGGGTGAGAGAGCCACTGTCGATCCCCACCTGCTTCTGTGGGGCAGCCCCCGGAATTGCCTGGAACTCTCTTGCTAGCCAGTTCCCCTGTGCAGGCCACTGCGGGCCCCCTGCCGGACTCCATTCCACTTACCCCAAGGGAGGAGACAGAAGGGACTTCGCCTACTTGCAACAACGTGAAATAAAAACCAACCCAGACCAGACTGGGGCGCTTTTTCTGACGGGAGGAAATACCCTTTTCCGTGGAGATATATGTTATGAAGGACTAAGCAGTCTGGGGATAGGCTGTGCTGGGAAGGGCCTGGGCCCCTTCCAGTGCTGGGTGCAGGTATAGGCATCCCTCCCAGACACCCAAAGGTCAAGCAGCAACGACTTACTTCCAAGGCGGCGTCAGAGCTTCCCTAGGCACATTGCTGAAATGACATTTCGTGCCTAAGCCTTCTGCGCATGCATTACGCGCCCACATAGGATTTACGATTCTATACGCACACGTGTGTATACCACAACCAGGGGACACAGCAGTGGTAGCACGGAATAAATAATCCATAAATTTCGCATCCATTTAATCACTTCTTCCAAAAACCTATTGTCTATTTTAGCGTCACCTTCTTTGTCATATTGAAAATAAATGTTTTAATTTATTGATAAATCACTGAGTGTCAGTCATTGTATTGGTCACTTATGGTACATGAGTTCATTTAATTTCCATGGCAACTCTACCGTGGTCATTATTAAGCCGGTATAAAAGATGAGGAAACCAAAGCCCAAAGAATCATGAGTGACTTTTCCAAAGACAAATCCAGTGGTCTCTAATTACAAAGCCTATGATACAACAACGTCTACATCACTTTAGGTGTGGTCTAAGAGATTATAGATTAATTCATAGAAATTATTCCCATTCAAAGAAAGTTTAGTTTTAATATATTCACTAAGTTACGTTCTGAAAAAAAGTTCAGAAAAAAGATTTCATCCTCTACTTTAGGTTGGTCTTCTGCAACTGACATGAGCACGGTCCAATTCAAAAGCAGTATCAACACTGAATACTTATGGTTACAATTTATTTTTTAATGAGTGGGGAATTATCTACAATGCTTAAGAGGCTCTAGAAAAGGTGGTGTTGTAAATTTAGAATAATAAAGGCAGTCGTTGCTGCTCTCATCACTTACTGGGTGTTCTTTCCTGCAGATTTATTTTGGAGGGTGTAGGCATTGCCAGGCATAATGTTTCCTTTTCTGGTTCTCAAGGTAGAAAGGGTTCTGGCAGTGGGGTTGGCACAAAGGGGATTTGGAGCATGGTTGAGAGCACAGTCTGGCCTAACGAGGAACGCCAGTTAATATACACTGGAGAGAAAAATATCAATGGACAGATTTAATTAATTTTGTAAGTTTATTTTCTCCATTTCACATGTGAGAAAACTAAGGGCTCAGAATTTTTAGAAGCTTGCTACTAATTGGTAGACCTGAGTTTCAAGCCAGCCTTTATTTAAGTCCATATTCTTAGTCACTGTGATATTATTATTAGTATTAATCGTATTCAGAAAAATAGTAATTCTTTTTAATGTGTAATATGTTACAAGCCAAATATGCAATTTAAATGTTTTGTGAATCATAGTGTCTAAGAATGTTCTGTGGCTATAGCAAATATCATGTAAGGATTAAGTACAATGATTAATTTAATACTGTCCAAAAAGGCAACAACATTTTGAATTTCATTTTGGCATAAAACATTATGTGCTAGTTTCACCTATAAATAAAGGTGGGAGATGCATAATTTGAATAAAATAAAAATTCATACTTTAGCATAAATATAGGGTGGGTTTTCTTAGCATGTTTCTTTGTACCCTTCTAAAGTCAGATTTTTCAGTTACACTGACCTTGCTTTCAAGGTCACTTTGCTCCTGCATGGTTTTTTATATATCTAGATAAGAATACATGTACAGAAATTATTTTTAAAATCCAGAATAATATATTAGTTATTTGACTTTATATTACTACCTTCTAATAGTTGTCTTAAATATACATATATTAACATGGACACCACTAGGTGTCAGATAAAACGTCAATTTTCAGTCCACATTTGAAATAAGGTTAACATAGGAAACAGAATTTTAGGGTTATAAAGGCAAAAATGTATTGTTTGCTTAAATGAGCCTTATTTCCAGCATTTACATTGAATATCACTTTTATAATTATAGCCATATCACCTATAATATTATTGACTTATATGTATCTTTAAATAACCTATTTTTATTAAGTAAGTTTATCTGATAAAGGACTTTTTTATAGTCACCATAAATGCAAAACTAATAAAACCCGCCATGAATAGAAGATGATCTTGCAAAGGAAGCTATATTGTAGAAATAAAAGTTGTTTCTCGTGTACCACCTAAAATTATCTCACATACAGTTTGAGAAACATTGGTTTAAAGAATTACATTCCATATGTCCCTCAGGGTCTCCAAGAGATATTTTCAAGCCTCCCCTTTTCATTACCGGAACAAAATTGTTGAGTCCAAGTTACTTTGAGGTATTGCTTTTTAAATTCTGTGCTTATTTAATTATTGCTTTTCTTGTCTAAAGTATACTTGAAGTCTCTGAAGTTGAGGCATATTTTTAAAATTCATGTATTATTTATTGTTTTGCTTACTATCTTATTTGTGGTAAAATGCAAACAATTCGTAAGTACACAATTAAAAAGCAAATCACTTTCCTGAAATATTGTACCAGTTACTCATTACCCTTCCCCAGCATCTATTAGCCCAGTAGTGCAATACAGTACAGACAATGAAGAAGAGAAGGAAAGTAGAACAATGGAAGAAACGCAAAGGGCCTAAAAGGACACGTGGGGGAAACTGAAGTCAGATACCTGCTGCCAGATTCTTGAAGTGATTCAAAAACACCAGTGGGCCCTGCATGACATGAGTCAGGCTCTCAGAATATTCGTACATGTTCAACTCAGTCTGAAAAGGGATGTGTTTTGGGAGCAGTGGGGAGATAAAAAATATAATACTTTATTGTGTAAATCAGTGGAAATATGAGATTCACTTATTAGCAATTCCCTTAACCAATTCCTCTGGAATGGGAAGCCTCTGCAGTTACTTTACTATTTGTTTATTTTTCAAATGTGCATGGCACTGTTTTGGCATTAGATTTTGTGTAAGTCAAATTAAACAAACACAGCACTCTAGGAGCTCATAATCCAAAACATAATTTTTGTTTTAATATCATTTAAAAGCAACCTTAAGGGGAAAACCAGGTCATTACTTTAGTAAGAACAGATTTTAGGCTAAAAAAATGGTATAAGACACTAAATTTATCAAAAAAGAATGCAGAGGACTGGATGCTTATAGAAGTAATCCCAAAGTAAATCTCTTGAGCACCTTTTGGTATGTCTATGAACTCCAGCTGGAAGTATACACAATTTTTCAAAAATACAATAATTCAGTTGTTTCTTAGTAAATTCTAAGCCAAACCATTTGAGCTTTGGAAGTATGAAGTTTTAAAGACCAACCTTAATATGAACAAGGTTGAACAGTCTTTTAATCTACCTCTCTACTGATGACAGACTACAAGAATGAATGAAGATAAAATATGATTGCCCAAGTCCTATGCTGCCGGTTTTCTAAAATCTATAAATAAACACACTTTCTGAGTAATTTTGTGCAGACAGATGAAGCTTAAAAAGGTTTCTACTAGTTTGTGAAAGTGAAGAAATCAAATCTTCAGGGGACCTGCTAAATTTCCTCATTCTTGGCAGGGCCTCTAAAAGAAAGGAAATGCACATTTTCTGGGAGACAAGTTCATTATATTTACTTTTAGATTTTCTCTTGAAAATTCTCTCCAGTTGAATCAGTTTAGTAGCATATTAGGCAACTCTACTCCTTCTTCCATGCTTACACTCTGCTCTCAGATGTTTATAAACAGATATCATGCTCACTTTTAAGTCATGTTAGCCACGTTAAACAAATATAAGGCCTTTTAATCTTGTGGCAGTTCAGTCTTTACAAACCCGTAATCATTCTTATTGCTTGTCTCTGAACTATTTCCAGTTTCCTAGATGTTCATTTTTGTTAGCGGTATCCCACATTGAATGCATTGTTCTAGGTGTGGTCTCATTAACATATTAGAATGAGTCCAAATTTTTTTTCTTTGGTTGCATTATATTTTTGCCTCACTTTGAATTCCTACCAACGTATGCTACTTTCATAGTCTAACAACTTACATGTAATTTCTTTTTCTATTTTCACTTCACACAATATTTTTCTTGGCATACTAATCAATTCAGAGTTCCTAAGTAATTTGAATGAACATTTTAAAATATTAATAATAGTCAAAATATGAACAATATTACTTTCTTGTCCCTTTGAATTCAATGGCATATAGTCACCCACATTTCAAAATAGGAAAGATTTAATTAACTTCTTTTCATAATATCCCATGTCCACTAGTTATGATTGGAAAGTCTCCACATATGCAATTCAATGACTGGTGGAAGGAGGAATTTGACTTTATGGTAGACAATTAAATTGATTTGATGCTTCTAACGTAATACATTTGGCATGGTTAACTCTAGGACCAATTGCATAAAATCTTAAAGTTAGGAACACTGATAAATTGCAACAATCTACTTGTACTGAATACTTCTGAATAAGAATATTATATCAATGAAAAGTATAATGAAAGCTTTTCAACGTGTCTTCTTTTCACCATATTTAATAGTACTCTTGGAAACAATTTCTTCAATGTTTTTCTATTTTGAGCATATATTCTCAGCACCCCCAACACACCTTAAAATGACTTTTCCTGTTCACCTGATTCCTTTATTCCACCACCAACTTTCTCAAAAAAAGTGATCAGCCCTCAGTGCATCTACTTTGTGACTCTTCCTAATCCTAGAAATTTTACTTCTGCTCCTGTTCCTTTACTGAGACTACTCTCTTTGAGGTATCATCAATGGTCCCCTATAAGTCATTCCTGAATCTTCAACATCTTTGATGTCCAAGAAGCATTTGATATTATTGACAGTAGTCTTCTGTTAATTCCCTTTTCAACTTTCACAATTCCCTATGACTGCTGTTATTTGAGATTCTAAAGAGATTCTTCTTTCTTCTTCTTTCATTTCTTTCTTTCTGTCTTTTTATTTTTATTTTTTGAGACAGAGTGTCACTGTCATGCAGGCTGGAGTGCAATGGCAGAATCACAACTCACTGCAGCCTCAACCTCTTGGACAGCCTCCTAAATAGCTGGGATTACAGGCACGTGCCACCACACCTGGCTTTTTTTTTTTTTTTTTTTTTTTTTCTGAGACAGGGTTCCACTCTGCTGTCTGTTGTGGTCTCAAACTGCTGCTCTTAAGCAATCCTCCCATCTTGGCCTCCCAAAGTGCTGGGATTACAGGCTTGAGCCAGTGCCCCTAGACTCTTTTTACTTAATGACACTCAAAAATGGACTTAGACACAGGTTCTCTTCTCTTTCTTCACAATGCTGTCTCCTTTGATTCATCCTGTAATCTCTTCTTTCACCTCTAAATTGGTGGCTTAAGAACATGAATGTCGTTCCCAGAATCCTGGTTATCTTCACTTGCAGGTCAAGGTAGCCTCTCAAGCTGAACATACTCCGCATCCTCTCATCTGTTTTAGTCCATTTTCTGTTGCTTATAAAAGTATACTTGAAACTTGGTAATTTATAAAGTAATTTATTTATTACAAGGGCTGAGAAATCCAAGATCAAGGGGCTGCATCTGGTAAGGACCTTCTTGCCGGTCCTTCTTTAAAAAAAAATAGATGCTTAAGTGAAGGATGTCTAAATTCTCCAGTTTATAATCCAATTCCAATACAGCAGCAAACATTTAGTGTGATGAGAAACCTTCTCTGGTATTTAATTTGTTTCGAGAGAATGCCAACTCATGTAGCACTTTGGGCAATTTGCTATACCTCTAAGCTTATTGTCTCTCTTTTGTATTCTACAATTCCATGTTTTGTTTTTTACTATTCCACATTAGCAGAGATGAAGGGGTCTGCTTATGTACTATAATTTGAGATCCGTGATAAGCAATTTCAACTTTGTAATATAATATCAAAAGCAGTCTTTAAGTTCAAAAGAGAAAATAGAAAGATTGGGGGGTGTGGCCCAGAGGGGAGCTTGAGCACAATCCACTGAGACAGAAAGCTTTACATCTACAAGAGAGATGACTGGATTAGAAAAAGGCAGAGGGAAAGTACTATGGTTTGCATGTGTGCCTCAAGTTTCATATATTGGAAACTTAAATTCCATATTCATATGTTGATTAGAGGTGGGTCCTTTGGGAGATAATTAGGATTAGATATGGTTATTAGGGTGGGGCTCCTATGATGGGACTAGTGACACTATAAGAAGAAAAAGAGAAACCTGAGTTGACAAGTACACTCTTGCCCTCTTTGTCAATGAATGTCCTCTGCCATGTTATGAGGCAGTAAGAAGGCCCTTAGCAGAAGCCAACCAGATACTTGTGCCATTCTCTTGGACTTCCCAGACTCCAGAACAGTGATCCAAATAACATTTTTTCTTAATAAATTACCCAGCCTTAGGTATTCTGTTAGAGCAAAGTAAGGCAGAAAATTGGTACTGAGAAGTGGGTCCATTGCTAATAATGAATACATGAAAATGTGGAAGTGTTTTTGAAACTAGGTAATGGACAGAGGCTGAAAGAGTTTGGAGGAGCAGGCTATAAAAAGCTTATGTTGTTGTGAATGGAGCATTAAAGGAGATTCTGGTGAGGGTTCAGAATAAAAGAAGACTGGAGAAATTCTGGAACTTCTTAGAGATTACTTAAATTGTCATGACCAGAATGGTCCTAGAAGTATGAACAATAAAGGCAATTCTGACATGACCTCAGATGGAACCAGGGAACAAAGTATTGAAAACTGGAGCAAAGGTCATCCTTGCTATAAAGTAGTTAAGACATTTACTGTATTGTGTTCATGTTCTGGGGCATTATGGAAGGTGGAACTTAAAAGCAATGCACTAGGATTTCGGGCAGAAGAAATTTCTAAGCAGCAAAATGTTCAAGATGCTGCATGGTGACTTTTGGCCGCTTACAATGAGATTCAGAGCAAATAGATGGTTTAAAGACAGAATTTATAATGAAGGGTGAAGAATAACATACAAATCTGGAAAATTTGCAGCCTCAAAATATAAAAAACAATTAGAGGGCTGGGCACAGTGGCTCATGCCTGTAATCCCAGCACTTTGGGAGGCTGAGACGAGAAAATCACTTGAGGTCAGGAATTCGAAACCAGCCTGGGCAACATGGTGAAACCCTGTCTCTACTAAAAATACAAAAATTAGCCAGGCATGCTGGTGGGCATCTGTAATACCAGCTACTCAAGAAGCTGAGGCAGGAGAATCACTTGAACCTGGGAGGTGGAGGTTGTGGTGAGCTGAGATTTCACCACTGCACTCCAGCCTGGATGACAGAGCTAGACTCCACCTCAAACAAACAAACAAACAAAATAATTAAGACTGCTAGAAGGGAGACAGAGGCTATTCATGAGGACAATGGGAGAAAGAGCCCAAATGTATTTCAGAGATCTTTAAAGCTGCCCTTCCTACCAGAGAGCCCAGAGGCCAACAAGGGCAGAATAGTTTCTCAGGATGAGCTCAGAGCTCCTGCTACCCAGATGCAGCTCATACCACTGGCCTAGATGCAGCTCATACCACTGCTTCAGAGGGTATAAGGAGCAACACTTGGCAGTGTCCACATGATGCTAATTCTGCAGGTGTGCAGAATGCAAGAGCTGTGGGGCCATAGTAGTCTCCACCTTGATTTCAAGGATGTATAGAAAAGCCTGGGTGCCCAAGCAGAGACTTGTCACAGGGGCAGAGCGTACTGAGAGACCTCAATAAGGCAATGCTGAGTGGGGGTGTAGGGTCAGAGTTGGAGCCACCCTCAAGCCCCCAGAACTGTGGGGCCACTGGCAAACATTCAATGCTTGCCTGTCTAGGAAAGTTTCAGGAATCAGTGTGTGACTCCAATCTGTGAAAGCAGTCGTGTGGGCTGAGCCCAGCAAAGTCACAGGAGTGGGGTGGCCTGATGCATTAAGGATATACCCCCAGCCTCAGTGTGTCCAGGAAGTAGCACATGGGGTCAAATAATTCATTTAAGGCTGAATTATTTTCAGCTTAAAAATTTAATGTCTGCTCTGCTTGTTTTCAAACTTACTTAGGGCCTGTTATTTCTTTCTTCTGGCTAATTTCTTCCTTTTCAAATAGGAATGTGTACCCTATGCCTGTTCCACCATTATGTCTTGAAACTAGATAATTTGTCTTGATTTCACAAGCTCACAGATGAGACTTTGGACTTTGGACTTTTGAGTTGATGCTGGAATGAATTAAGACTTCGGGTCTATGAGGATGAAATGAACATATTTTATGTGTGAGAAACGCATGAATTTTGGGGGTCAGAAGCAGAATGCTATGGTTTGATGTGTATCCCCAAATTTCATGTGTTGGAAATTTAATCCCCAAATTCCTATGTTGATTGGCAATGGGTTCTCTGGAAGATAATTAGGATAAGATCAGATTATAAGGGTGGGGCCCCCCATGATGGGGCTGGTGGCTTTATAAGAAGAGAAAGACCTAAGCTAACAAGCACACTCTTGCCCTCTTGTCATGTGATGCCCTCCACCAGGGTTATGATACAGCAAGAAGGCCGTCAGCAGTAGCCAACCAGATTCTGCTGCCATGCTCTTGGACTTCCCAGCCTCTAGAACAGTAAGAAGTGAATTTCCTTTCTTTATAAATTACACAGTCTCAGCTATTCTGTTATAGCAACACAAAACAGACTAAGACAGGAAGAATTAGGGTTGGCTGCCTTTAATTCCTCTCTCTATTTACAGTGCTTTGCCTAGGGCTGGGGACATAATAAGCACTCATTATTATTGTGTTGAACCAAGTGAACTCATTCCAGCTGCAGTGTCTTGCTAACGCGATTTAACTTAAAGTGAGCCATAGCTACCCATCTGAAATGAGAAGATGATCCCTAAAGATGCTATTTCAAGACGAAATGAGACTTTTTAATTTATAAAGTGATATATACACATGTGAGATGAAATTAGGGAGGCCATTGTTTTATTGCTCCTCAGTTCTGCCTCACCTGAGTATTTGAGTGGTTACACTGGTGTAGCATTTTTCTTTCTCATTAATGTTCAGATAAGCAGTGGTCTACCCAGGTATCCAAGAGCGAGAGAATGGGGACAGCCTTCCCACGGGGGACTGTGTTGGCCAGTCTGAGCTCCTGCCCTAGAGGACTCTACCTGCTGGCATCTGGAATAGCAGTTTCCTGGTTTCCAAAGCCTCACCTTCTACACCTACTTTTAAAGCTTAAAATTTCCTCTGATTATATACCCTATAGTTGCCGCACACCTAAGAATAAATTTACAAGTCCCTTACAGACCTCTTTCTCCCTCTGTCTACAAGAACAGAGGAAATGCAAAACTCCTCTGCAAATGCCAGCTCCACCATCTGAGTCCAGGCACTCCAAATACGAAAACTCCCTGCCTTGAGTCCCTGTATTGCCATGCTCTGTCTGCTCTTGGAGTGTCAACATCTGCCACCATCATACCACCCATAACCCATGATGCACTGCAAAGCCCATGCATCATCACCAAGGGTAGAGACAATGGACTAATAGCAACTGACACCTATGGCTACCTCATCTACCTACACTAGGAGCATCCCTTGAGAATGTTCACATTTACAATCTCCCTCATCTGAGCTATCAAGTGAATTTGGACTATTTGGAACTAACATATCTTGGAATAAAACCTCTGAGAGAAAAAGAAAAGGAAAACAAAAACAAATCAGCAGGCAATCTAAATTATAAAAATAGATTATTTGTCCCCATGAGAGTCAAGGAAGCTATTTTAATTTTGAATTTATAAAAAAAGAAACCCATAAACATCTAATACTTTTTTCCCCAAAATTGGCCCTATTACCAAAACGTTGTTTTTAACTGCCAGGGAGGAAGCCACCTGGGACACCAGTCCAGAGGAACTGGAGGACCCCGTGGCAATGCATTTCCTAGTTTCCATCCTGGGTTTCAGGATATCAAATTTCTCTCTTCTTTCCCTGGCAAATTCTTTTCTCAGTTCTCCTACTTGAGGACCAGTTCTTTGCTGACAAACCTCATGCTGGAATTTTCTTCTCCTTTGGCTTCTGTGGGTCTGCTCTGGCCTCAGTCAACTCCAGCTTCCTGACCACACTTTCTTTGTCTTTTTACTTAAATCCTCTCTGGCCATTTAAAGGTGGATACTCCTTAGCATTCTGCTCTTAGCATTCAAGGATGCTTTATTTGAAATAAGGAAGTACAAAGATGAACCACGCATAGTGCCTGTCTTCCAGAAACTTTTAGTCTAGAGCAGAAAATTGAACATTTAAAAATTGTCATTACATGGGGGAGAAAGTGTTGAGCTCCTAAAGAGAAACATTGACAAACATGTTGTTTTAGTTCAGAGCAGAGAGAATTTGCTTCCAGCTGAAGGAATGAAGGAGGTGTCATTTGGACCTGGCCTGAGATCATGAAGACTATTTATGCTTAGAAATATGTACAATTCAATATAACAAAAACAGGAATGGTTGTCTGTCTCCACCCTCCCCAAGACAAGATACTCCTCTACCTAAGTTCCTTTATATTAATGGGTGCCAGTCACTAAAGTTAGAAATAAGTGCACTTATTCCTTGGCCCTGTTCATCCAGTCAGTTGCTAAAACCAGTAGTTTCCAATTCTGCAATAAGCTGTGTTTTGTTTCTCCTTAGTATAAGCTTTTTAATGCCATTTTAATCTGGGCCTCATTTACTTTTACACAGGCTATATGTTTGGGTCAATTCTCAGATGAGTAAAATTAAAAGTAGTTTTCTATTTCCAAATAGCAAACTTTGCAGCTCATCAAAGCTCACACACATTTCACAAATTAAACCCACAACAGCACTGTTTATACATTTAGTTCAATGTGCAAACAATGCCTCATTGAGGGTTGTATTTCAAAACAAATAAAAACTTGCTCCAGTTTCTTTTTCATTTCATTGTAACTTTGAAGTGTGTGCTTAAAGGAAAAAGTTCGCTTTTCATAGCTATCACCGGTCTGTGTACTATGAGTAACTAGTTAGATTAACTCCTAGTTTAACTTTACTACTTGTTATGAAGTCTACAGATTGTACCTTGGTGCCTCTCTTGACCAAACATGAAAGATTATATTTTTTCAATACACATTTCACTTAGATCTCTTAAAACATTCAACGTTAAATCTATTATGTTAATGTCATCAGTATATCTGTTAAAGTAGTGGTAACATACGAGTAAATTTTCAAGTTAAAACTCATAAGGGATCATTCAACTTAGTACTTATGAGAATTTTATATTCTCAAGGATTGCACACCATTTTGAAAATGAGTATCTGTGAATTTCCTCTTGTTTTAAAAATTGCTATATAACCTGAGATTTGAGATGGCCTAATAAACAGAACAACCTTCTCTGCCTATTAATTTGACCCCAGAATTCTAGTTTTTATTAATAACCCATTCTTATATATGAGTTAATCTGTACTTTCAAAAATCTTCGTCTCTTGCAAAGACTGTTCCCTCATTGTAATATTCTTAAATGCTTCCTCATGACTTTATTACTTGATTAACTTTTACTACAAGGCCTCTGGAACTTTCTTCTGAGGAAACTGAAGAGCTTCAACTGTTGTATAAAATAAAGAAATGAATACACATAAAACTCCTTAAAGACGATTGCCTTTTGTTTGGATCTTCCCAAATCCCCTAAGATTTTTCATGAAGTATGGTCACCAAAACTCTGATCACATTTTAGATGCAGGTGAACCATAATTCTGAGCTAGGCTATAGCAATCATTTCTCTTAAGTTTCTAATGTTTTTCTTAACAATGTCAAGAAGTAGCAAAATACTTTGTGATCGTTTCACCAGTCTTGGGCCAATGTCTTGGGCCAATGTCCTCAGGAAAGCCTCTCATTACAATAGCTATTTCTCCGGGGTTGTAACCAATAATTTAGAAGACATCCCAAAGTATTGTTTGTGGTACTTTCTGCTAAGTCTACCTTTCAATTTACATCCTGAAATTCACCTGCATAGAGTTGTTCATGCACACAACCTTAAAACATTCTTCTGAATGTTTACTTGGCATTTTACAAAGTAGAATGGCTTAATATCACCTAAAAGGTTAAATACTTAATTGAACACTTCTCCCTTTAGATACTCAAAAATATTATATGTCTATTCTTTATTCCAGTACCCTGTTTGATACCAAACCTTAAATGTGCCATTTATCTTATTCTGTTTTCCAGCTAGATATCAGTTAGTATCTATGTCAAAAGAAAACCTTCAGTTCTATTATCTAAAATATAATCTTTGATACAGAAAGAATTTAGCTCCTAAAACAAAAAAAAAGCAAAAGCCATACCAAAAAATGAGTGGTTCTTTGTCCAAATTAGTTTGTATTTCAACATTTATTCCAGCGATTTTTATGCTATTTATGTCATTTTTGTGTTTATAATTTGGAAGTGAGATTCATAAGTGTATTACACTTTTTACAGTCCCCTCAAAAAACTTTTCAGTAATTGGGAATCATATTGGACATCTGCCAGATACTCAACACCTTAACTGTAATGAAAGATGATACATTATGTCCAACAATTGCATTGCCCAATTTCATTATTAAGTGTCTTCAGATCTCTCTAATCTATTCTGTGTGGTCCTGGTAATTTATCTTTATGGTTTCATATCAAGGGAAAGAGGAGTTGGAAAGGGGGCTGCCCAATTAGTAGAAGGTAGAAGGAGCTGGAAGTAGGGTTACATACAGTAGTTAGATGATGATTCTAGTTGCAGTCATAGCTAAGAATATCCACTTCCCACTTTTACCAATAATTCTTTTGACAGAAACCACATTTAACACTAGCTCAGGACCTGGTACATAGTAGGTACCAAAAAACCTATTTGTAACAAACAAGTAAATCTTTGTTACATAAATAAATGAATCCAATCTCAAATTTAGAACTTGATAGTGTTGATACTTTCTTACGTTTCCCTGAAGCCACCGCTCCTGTATTTTGGGGCAGTCATGATTGTTTACCTTTTGAGAGTTCTGTATCATGGAACAACAGTATTGCTCTGATGTACCTTAATCTGAATAGCAGTGTTTCTTGAGGGAGGGAGGGGGTACTTCTTTTTGTGTGTGTGTGTGTGTGTGTGTGTGTGTGTGTGTGTGTGTACAAAGTGAAAGTTATTAAGGGCTCAGTATTCATAAAACAATTGGCTTTTATGCTACTTTGGTTCAAGTTTTAAATTTAATAACTCTTAATTGATGTCACATAGATGAAAGAAGAGGCTAGGATGATTAGAGAATACATATAAAATACCCAAATATTTAATGATACTTTAAGTTTTTCATTGAAATTTACTACTTTGAATGTACTGATTTGGCAAAGAATGACCTTTTGGCTCTGCAGATTATTATTTCTATAACACTAAATGAGTGTCAAGAAATTAATCCTCCCAGCACACTTATAGAAGCAATAATGGTACAAGTTGGTTATGAGCTGCTTTGATAGGTACTGTAAAGCCCTTTAGTCTTTAAAGAGTCCTGGCATTGGGTAACTTTAATCGTTGGTTTCAGATGTCAGTCTCCATCAAGAACACAGCTGGATACTGATAGGTGTCACTTGGGAATAAGCATTTTGGATAACTTTGAAGTCAATTGGACTGAACATGAAAATTTTATAGTTAGTGGCAGATTTAAGATATATTTAAGTAAAGTATCACTTAAACCAATTACATTAAAAACTACCCAGAATAAAAAAACCTCAAAGGAAAATTCTCAGTGGCAAAGTGTTAATCAAATAAACCAAGAAAACATTTTTCCCATACCCATAATTTCCATGCTTTGGGTTGCTCTCATTGGAAAGCAGCCTGTTTTGACTCTGTCCATTTCATTTCTAACCATCTTCAGTTTTAATACAGTCATTTTGAATGGTAGCATACCCAGGACAAGGGCAAAAGTTGTTCTGGTTAAGTACAGCCGGGAGCACATGCCCTGGAAATTCCATCTATGCCTGATTGTGACTGATCACTCTCGTGTTCACTGGAAAATGTGAACCTCCCTAGAAGAGGCAAGACTAATGCCTCTTGGTCCTCTGAATTGTCTGATTTATAAGAGAGTGGGTTAGGAGTGATTCACTTCCTCTCTAAAGGGTGCAAGAGGACAGCAGGGCTATATTCTCTCAGTGATTGCAATGCTTCAATTTTGTTTCCTACTAGAAGGTTAACATATATCAGTTTTTAATTGAATAGTGATTTATAGCAGAATTTTAGCACCTTTGAATCAAAGTGGAAAGTAACATAATATCGAAGTCCATGAATTCTAAATCAGTGAGCAGATCTAAGTGCTAAACTAAGATCTAAACTAAGTTTAATACAGTTAACAGTGCTAAACTAAGTGCAATGTGCTGGCATCAGACAATGAATTGCTGCTTTACAAAAGGCAGAATAAAGAGCATAAAAGAATAAATAATATGTAAATTGGTTGACTTCAATGTGTCATCCAAAGTTACTTCCACCATGTTCCCAAGTTTTCAAGCTCTTCTTTACTACTTTAGTATAAATAACCTTGTGTTAACACTAGATAAATTACTTCATGTTTTATTCTCTCAATTTTCTCACTGTAGGCATTCTCTGTAATACTATTAGACAGCTTCTTCTATTCTCCAATTAGATCACGGAGAAACTTTTGTTCCAAACTTTTTGTTGTTGTTGTTGTATTACTGGTATACATAAAGAGCAAAGTGAATCTGGGGGTGATGACTGTTTTATGGTTATCTGCCACTAAATCACATTTAGGTTTATCTCATCATCCAATTGTAAGCCAGCTGTGAAACAAATAAATTTGGTTTTTTTTTTTGTTTTGGTAAATAGAGATGCAAAGATGAAATACATAAATGGAAACTGTGTAATAGTAGAGGCTATTATAAACATTATCCAGCCACAGAGTCAGAAGAGTGACATGTATTTTAAGATATGTATCTATCAATGAGCTATGCAGTTCTTCCTAATGATTGGTGATGACGTTTTATAGCTTTAGCATCGAACTGTGTCTTTTGCCCTTAGTATTTTCTCTTTGACACACAGACCAGCAATCATAATAGAAGGAGCACTACACTAGAATTCTGGGTATAAGTTTCACTTCTGTCACCATTTGTTGTCATTTAATCTCTGTGTGTTCAGTTTCCTGATATGCAGAAAAAGGGGATCCAGGTCAGTGATTTCTTTCTAAAGCCTACTGCAGCATTAGTGTTAATTTTCCTCTTCTCACCTTTTAAAGTTGCTTGTTTGCCAACCAATGAATAAGCATTTAGTTGTTCCCTAATATGTACCTTGGTTGGATCAATTTCTTAGTGACTAAATAAATCTGTTTCACAACTGAGGCCAGGGCTATAAATGGTAAGTAAATTAAACCAATAGCATAAGGACTGCTCTACTCAGATTTCTCCAGGTTTTCTGTGAAGTGTAACTGAGGGTCAGGAAGCAACTGCATGCCTGGATCTGGCTGCTAATTTAACATCAGAGAGGGCCTGTGCTAATCCAGGATAATTACTTTTCAGGTCCAGCTTATCATGGGTGTGCAAATATGGCTGTCTTTCAGATAGTGTTCCCTAACAACTTTCAAGTCATGGTGGGGAGGGTGAGATGGGAGTCATGTTAGCAGACATAATTACAGGTAGTGAAAAAGTATTAGCATTTCAGTGAACTCACACAAAATATGCTGTGTGTGTGTGTACCTATGTTTATGTGCAAGTGGATATGTTTAATCAGGACTAGGATTGCCATGGGCTATATAGTCATTGATAGGTTGAATGATTTGATCTATTAAAAAATGCACTTTCCCCAGATGGTCTCACTTACAGTTCTGTAAAGGATTCTCCAAATCCCACCATTCAGAATTGGTTCCTTTGAGTCCAATCAAGATTTTCTTGTTCTCATGAACATATCTTTAGACAGGTGGTTCCATAATCTTTAAAGCTAACTCAATGGGACTTTTCTCTTTCCAATGTGAAATCAAAGTGGGTCACATTTTAAGATTGTATCATACAATAAAGATGTGAGATAGGGAAATACAGTGTTTGACTGGCCTGGGAAGGAGAAGGCTGGGAGAAGTGTCATGGTGAAGATAAATGGAAACCAGTAAGGATCAGCAGGACAGCTGAGGACTCCAGGAGAGGAAAGTGAACAAAAAGGGGAAATACAAGGATAAAAATACACATATTTAGTCCACACCCTGTTGTGTTTATAGTCCATTGCTGGCTTAGGTTTACATCTTGGGTATTTTTGGTAAAATGTTGCCTCTCTGATTCCTTGAGTACTTAAAGGATTTCATGTACATTTATGCCACTTGGGAACTTGTGTGAGGCAGTTTTCTTATTAATTCTGCTCACCTATTAATTAGGATGCACAGATCGATTTATTGATTTCTCTAAATCTAATGTAGAGATAAAAAGTTACTTTTTCTAAGTTCTGATTCTAAAAAGATCAATGACTAAAGAACAAGCAGATGAAGAATACTACTACCAAAATTCTAGCAAAGTTTACAGATAAAGGCCATGTGTTAAAGCTGTGTTGTAATTTGTATATAGTAAAGTATGCAGCAATATTAGCCAACCTGATTCTGTGCTTAGTCCATGAGTTACATGGTTAATCTCTTTTAAACCTGACAACTCTAAAAGATAGATGCTATCCTTAGCCCATTTTACAGGTGAAGAAACTAAGGCTTAGGTAGGTTCAGTCACTTAGTCAACTCACTCTGCTAAGTAGGAAACAGAGCATAGATTCAAATCCAGGTCCATGAGACTCTGGGGATGAAATGTTTAAAAACTCTGGGAGGTGGCTCACTGTGGTCAGGTAGTGGTGGGCTCACAATATTAGAGAACAGAAAAACAGACAAAAACCAAAACCAAAAAAAAAAAAAAAAAAATTGCCGTGGAATTGATGGTACTATGTAAAAAATACATAGGCGTAAAGACCTGGAGTCTGGGGTTAATTAAATCAGGATGAACTGCAATGATCACTAATCGGCATTCCTGCAAGCACCTTTCCAAGTATTTGTATAATGTGCTAGCCATTATACAAATTGAATTAAAAGTTGGTTTTCAACCTAGGAAGTTATAGTAGGCCCATGAATAAGTAAGAAGTTTTAGAAAAATGGAAAATACAGCTGAAAACATTCATAGTTTGGCATTATTGTTATTCTCTGTATTGCTGCTTGCCTTCTTTTTGGAGGAGCACTGCTGGGAAAATTTCTCCAGCTGGTCCAAATGCTGTGGGCTAATTCATTCCTCTGGATGCCTTTCAGTGAGGCTGTGCTTTTGGTTACTGTGACCACTCACATAGGATAACATTACCATAGTGGTATCCGTGGCCAAGAGACATGACAGCTAAGGCTGAGATGTTTATTCCACTCTACCCTCACTTGTTCTAGTTCTCTGCAATTTTTTTCCAGTTGGATTTTGATATTTGATGCGAACTCAGCAGAATCTTGACTTCGAATCAGATTTTTCTCAGTCCCAATTTAAGATAAAAAATAAACATAAATGTGCAACTGGGATGACCAATGTCAGTTCTAAGGTAGGATATTGGTCCAAATGACGTATGTGGCTAAAGACAGGAGTCGTGTTCCTGTGTTACCTAAAAGTACACAGTAAGGCTGAGACACAGGAAAGTACCTAGAAATAGAAACAGCCATGTTCCTCGACATCTTTCCCAGGCTTTATACACCTTTCTTACCACCATCCTCTCACCATTAAAGCTCCTTTCTCAAATATAATTATGTCTATAAATTAGCCAGAAAACGACAATGATAGAAAAATAGACAAAAGTGTTCAAGAGGTACCTCAAAAGAAAGTACATCGACAGCCAAGAAACACATGAACAATGCTCAATTTCATTGCCATCAGCATAATAACAATCAGCAAATTAAAATTATAGTGAGACATTACTATATATACACAAAAACAACTACAAGGAAAAGGCAAACAATAACAAGTGTTGGGGAGGATTTTGAAAAAACAGACACACTAACATTCTGCTACAGGGAGTATATATTGGTTAACTAGCTTGGAAAACTTTGAATGTTTTGCAAATCTTTACTAAAGCTGAAAATATGTGTACTCTATGAGCAGACAATTGCACTCCTATGTATATATTCACCGGAAATGCAATGTTAAGTTCACCAAAACACTAAACAAAATAAACAAACAAATAAAACATGTGAAGAATATTCATGGCACTGTTTATAATATCCTTAAACAGAAAACTACCCAAATGCCAATTAACAATAAAATGAATAAATTAAATTGTGGAATATTCACACAATGGAATGTTATATTCACAATGAGAATTCCTCACAAACACATGAAACAATATAAAGGAATCTCACAAGCATAGTGCTAAAAGAAGTCAGGCACAAAAGAGTATATACATATATCATTAAATATATATATATTATGTATATAAAATTCAATTCAAGTGAAGTATAAAAATGGACAATATGCTGTGAGAAGTTAGAATAATACATACTTTTGGGGCAATAGTGCTTAGAAAAGGGCTGTTGGTAATGTTCTGTTCCTTAATTTGGGTACGGGTTGTTTGTGTGTGTTCACCTTCATTGAATCATATACTTATGACTAATTCATTTTTTCTGACTATATGCTATTATTCAATAAAATCATTTTTACAAAGGGAAGACTTCTTTCAAAATGTATTCATCTGAATATCACATAGAAGAGGCTGAGTTCATCAGACTAGTGAGCAATCCCCTTGAAAAGCAGAGAATGGGATCTTAACACTATGGAACTCAGAAGAAAGTTTTGATATAGATGGGAAGATGCTGGAGAATCTGAAAGAGTTTTGAGCACAAGACAGCTCACATTAGGCCCAGATAAAGAGCTATTGTCGATGTAGTTGCCTCTAGAAAGTAGCTCATGCATCCTTTAAAGGGCCTGGATCAAGGCAAGTGCAAGCAGGCAATGGAAGAAACAGATTCTGGGACATAAAATGGAAATCTGGAGGGTAATGGTTAAAAATAAGCTTCCCTTTTTTCACAATTTACCCAGAGCTAAATTTCACTGAAAATAAATTTGATGTCATTCCAAGTTTCATAGAGTTTAATTAAACTCTTTCTAATAATCCAGAATTACATCTCGCTCTCCTTGCTAGTGGTGTGGTGTAGGTCTGAATAAAGAATGGTTAATTCTTTATTAACAATTTACTAGGAGGCCGGGCATGGAGTCTCATACCTGAAATCCAAGCACCTTTGGGAGGCTGAGGCGGGAGGATCACTTGAGGCCACGATTTTGAGACCAGCCTGAACAACATAGTGAGACCCTGTCTCTCCAAAAACAAAATTAAAAATAAATTTGCCAGGGACAGGAATGTCCACCTATAGTCCCGGATACTCAGGAGGTTGAGATGAAAGGATCGTCTGAGCCCAGAAGATCGAGGCTTCAGTGAGCCACAGCTGTGCCACTGTACCACCCCGGACAACAGAGCGAGACCTTCCCTGTCTTAAAAAACCAAATGAAACAAAAAGAGTTCACCAGGAGAGGAGCTGAAAAGGGAAGAAAGTTAGTGAGCATCACATGCTTATAGAACTTTCACTCTGCAGAGACTCTGAACAGTGAAGTGTTACCAATAGGACTATAACAATTTAGTCAACATACACTCAATGCAAGTCAACATAGTTCCAATACTAAATACAAAAGCTTTAATTAATTAACATTATTCATAGCAGAATTACTTTTGTTTAAGGAAAACAACTTCCTATACTAATTCATTCATTCATTCACTCATTCATTCATTTATTTCATAAACAGTTGATGAATCCCTGTCATATATTACTGTTAGGTACTTCTCTTCAAATGTATGACAGCATGAACTGTAGAAATAGTCCCAATCATGAATGCCTCAAAACATTTGAAAATATAATTATAATATAAATTATACAATTTTAAATAAAAGAAATGGTAGGCACCTAAACTAGAATGTGTTTTTTAGAAATCCTTCTGACGAGTTAAAAAAGATGGCAGAGAATTGAGAAATAAATTAAATAGCATAAAATATCCAGGACTTTAAATTCTGTCGACTATGTTTCTAATACCAGTAAAAATGTTTGCTTCTTTCTGTATGTTCAACAGTGTTAGATCTGAGTATTGAGGCCCTCTAATGAAACTCTTATGTTGTTTATTTTTGTCCATTTCTACAGAAAGAATATGCAATTGAGAAGTCATTTGTTTTCATCTCTTTTTGGGGGGGACCTGTTACTCTCTTGGATTGCAACAAAGACCACAGTTTCCACAGTAGTTTTTAATGTCAGTGGATTCTTTTCTTTCTTTAAGTCAAGAATAGCAGAGATGGCCTCAAACCAAGATCTACTAAGTCAAGTTAACTAGAGCTATTCAACGTCTTTTCTCTCTGAGTGATTGGTTCTTCTTGGTACCAAAGACTTTTATTTTGTCTTTCAACAAAAATGTTGCTTAATCTCCATAGAGATTTAATACTGTGATTCCTTTCTTTCTCCTTCCTAGAGCCAATTTCCCTCATTTTTTAAAGAAGAAACATACCTCCTCATAATTTGAAATTGAAGCATATATCTTTAAATCAACAGGCTGTTTTGAATTTAAAAAGTGAAGTCTCATCAACTGAAGTTTGTTTGTGGGCTTCATATTTCTTAGGAAAGGACTGGCCTATTTTTTTTCTGGGCTAACCTGGCTCCCAACTCTCCCTTCCCCAACTCAATAGGAAGCTCTATGTAGGTATCTGCAATTGCAATTAACAGAGCTCTGGGACAGAATTCTAAGTGAAATATAAGATTATGCTTTGAAAGTTGTGTATTTATTTGTTCCATCTTTTTTTAATTGGCCATCAGGGCATTTTCCTTTTGAGGATAGTCATAATCCTCCTCCCTATACCCTCATCTTCTCACAGAAGGCTTATAGGTAATGAATAATTACAGTGTCAGTCAGATACTGTAACTCTTTCTCTAATGAAATTTTGTGTTATGTGTTAACATTAATGTTACTTATCTAAGAGATGGGGTTAATAATAATATGTCTCACGAGTTAAATAAAATAATGGGAATTAAACAACATAGTGCCTATAAATTGTTTACATGGTTCCTGGTCCATAGTTGACACTCAGTAAATTTTAGCTATCTTTCTATTGTCATTATTATCATTTTACTTACAGAAGATTCTTGTTATTTGTAGTAGTTATGTTCTAAAAAGTCCCCTTGAACACTGCATCAGCAAATACTAAATCATTGCCACTAGGGAAAACACAGAGGTATGCTCCTACAAGTCTCTGGTCACAATATTTCATTAACCAAGCAATACATAACTTTAGTTGATGCATGTTTCTGTTTAAAGACACTTGAATATACAGTTGATTCATTAACATTGAACTCAGACAACAGTACTATAACTTATACCTAAATAAGGCTTATCTAGCGCAAGTATTTCCTACATAAGGTGCATCACAGTCTTCTTGCTCTTAGGAATTGTATTAGTTTGTTTTCAGGCTGCTAATAATGATATATCCTAGAGAGAGTAATTTTCAAAGGAAAGAGTTTTAATTGACTCACAATTCTGCAGGGCTGGCGAGGCCTGAGGAAACTTATAATCACGATGGAAGGGGAAGCAAACACATCCTTTGTCATATAGTGGCAGGAAGAGAAGTGCCAAGCAAAGGGAGAAAAGCCTCTTACAAAACCATCAGATATTGTGAGAACTCACTCTCTATTATGAGAAGAGCAGCATAAAGGTAACCACCCCCATGACTCAATTACCTCCTACTGGGTTCCACCCATGATATGTGGGGATTATGGGAATTATACTTCAAGATGAGATTTGGGTAGGGACACAGCTAAACGGTATCAGGAATGATAGGCAACATTTCAGCACTGTGTTTGAGAATTATTTTAAGTAGCAAAGTCACTAACAAAAACCACAAATGTGCAAAAAAGTCACACCAAATAGACCACACAAAGGACATTTGTTTACAGTAAGAGAGCTGAAACCAGAAGACAGGACATCATCTCATTCATCTGCAGCTGGGAACATGCACTTCAGGTGACTAATGTTTTTCACTGCTCTGAGCATGTTGGTGAATGACTTTGAAAGCACCAGAGTATTGACTTCCGAATTACAAATAAATGTCAGCCAGTAAGCGAATTTGCAAATACAGAATTATTGTCAATAATGAGGATTAATTGTATTGCACTTTCAAAAAACTAAAATAAGTTCAATCTGCCCAGATAATAGAGTTCAAAAGGAGAGCAGCAGGAAAAGAACTGGAGATTTACACTTATGCCAGGAAAGGTAGGATATAGGCACATTGTTAGGAAGTTGGTCCTTTTTTTCTAATAATAATGATGAGGCATAGTATATCCATTTCTACTTGAAAATGGCATAACTTTGTAGACAGAAAATCCTAAGGAATCTACTAAAAGCTATGAGAATTAATAATTTCAGCAAGGCTGCAGCATACAAGATCAATATACAAATTCCAATTGTATTTCTATATAGTGGCTATGAGCAAACTGAAAATGCAATTAAGAAAACAATTTCATTTACAATAACATCCAAAAAATACTTAGGAATAAATTCAACAAAAAAGCCAGAAACTTCCACTCTGAAAGCCATGAAACATTGTTGAAAGAAATTAAAGACCTAAATAAATGAAAAGACATTCATGAATGGAGAGACTTAATATTCTTAAGATAGCAATATTCTCCAATTGCATATTACACATTCAGCATAATCCCTATGAAAATTATAGCTTTTGTTTACATAAACTGATAAGCTGATGTTAAAATTCAAATGGAAATTCAACTGATCCAGATAGCCAAAACAATCTTAAAACAAACAAACAAACAAACAAACAAAGTTGGCAGACTAACACTTCTTTATTTGAAAACTTACTATGAAGCTACAGTAATTAAGATAGTGTGGTACTGGCACAAGGATAGACATAAAGATCAGTGGAATAGAACTGAGAGTTCAGAAATAAACCCTTACATTATGATCAGCTGATTTTCAACAAAGATGCTGAGACAATTCAATGAGGAGAATAGTCTTTTTAGCAAATGTTACTGAGATAACTAGACACCTCATGCAAAAGTTGTACCCATAACTCACACCATGTACAAAAATTACCCCACAATGGATGAAAGATCTAAACGTAAGCTAAAACTATAAAACTCATAGGAAGAAATTATAAATCTTGATGACAATTGATTTGTCAATTGTTTCTTACATATGATACCAAATGAATGAGAAATAGCAACAATCAAAGATAAATTGGATAGCATAAAAATTAAAAACTTAAGTGCCTCAAAAAACACGACAAAAAAGGTGAACAAACTGCAAACAGAGTGGGAGAAAACTTTCGCAAATCATATATCTGATAAGTGTCTTGTATCTAGAATATACAAATAATGATTACAACTCAGCCAAAAAAAAAAATTAAAAATGTGCAAAGTATCTGAATAGAGAGCCCTCCAAAGAAGATAAAAGCACAGGAAAAGTTGCTACTGTTATTAGCTATCAGGAAAATGCAAACCAAAACCTCAATGAAATCCTACTACACAACCACGAGGATGGCTACCATCAAAAGGCAGTTCATAACAAGTGCTGGTGAGAATATATATAAATTGTAACCCTCAACACTATAGTGCAAATGTAAAATGGTATAGCTTCTTTGAAAAGCAGTCTGGTAGTTCCTCAAAAATTTATCCACACAAAACTTGTACATGAATGTTGATAGCAACATTAGGCAAAATCGTTGCAAAATGGAAACAGCTTAAATACCCATCAACTCATTACTAGATAAATAATATGGTATATTCACACGATGGAATATTATTTCACAATAAAGAGTAATGGAGTACCAATCAATAGAATCTATGACATGGATAAACCTTGAAAACATTATGCTAAATGAAAGAATCCAGTCATAAGGGACCACATATTGTATGGCTTAATGTATAAGAAATTTCTAGAATAGGCAAATCTATAGAGACAGGAAGTATATTAGTAGTTTCCAGAGGCTGAGGAGATAAAGTGATGGGGAATGACTGCTAATGTGTTTGGGGTTTCTTTTGGGAATGCTGAAAACATTTTGGAATTAGACAGTGGTGATGGTTACATAACTTTGTGGATACACTAAAAACCACTGAATTGCATGCTTTATAAAGGTGAATTTTATGTGTAAATTATATTAAAAATTTTTAAAGAATTCTATAAAATCTCAACTTTGATCATGATGCAGTAATTGCTAAGAGAAATGCCCTCCTGCTGGTAATCATCCCAAACATGGATAAAATTGGCCATGAAGACTTTTGAGGCTTTGGGCAATGGGTGGTAAAGAACTGTCATTTTCAAGAAAAGGAAAAATGATGAGCCGTTTTGAATTTGACTATATGAAGAATGGAGCCCAAACAGAATATAGGAATCTTGTGTTGCTGAGGCAGTAGTTATTTGCTTTCAGAGGTATGGAAGAAGGTGAAATTTGAGAGGCAGGTTTCCAGTGTTAAGGAAGCTACTGAGGAGGGTGGAATAAGTATGGATGCAGGTTCCATCCCTACTGTGATCTCTGGACTGTGTATGACCAGGGTAAGGCTCCATGAGACCTAGGAGAGAACAGCTCCTGTGAGGCACAGGGCAAATGAAGATTTCACAGTTTTCTGTGGATTGGGAGGGTGGGAGGAAGGGAGAAAGAGGGAGAAAAGACCTTTGAAGAACAGAAGATACGACTGGATATATAGCATAGCGACAGTGCCACATTGTGATGGTCTTCAAATTTCAAGGGATCAGACAAAACCAAAACCGTCTTAAATAATTATTAAGCGTTGTCAACAATGTCAACCCATAACAATTTAAGAAAAATCAAAATGGAAAATGTTAAATACTAAATTCACCACCCAGAAGACTCATTAACTGTGGGGAACACCACTGCAGAGTGAGGATAAGAAGGAGGGGTAAGTCTAAGCATTTGGTAGAATTTGTTTAGCTTGGAATGTTCCATTTATGTGAAGTGATGGGCTGAGAGAGGAGGAGTAATAGGCAAAATTGAGAGAAATTCCATGATCACTTTTGACTCAGTAAATTATTCTATAGAACAGAATTCTTCCAGAAATAGACTTTTAGAAGATCAATCCAGTTAGTTTACTCACGTAAATGGAATCCATGATTTGGAGTCAAACTAAGTACAGTTATACTAGAAACACTACTCAATTTTAAAGTAAGGGATTAATGTCCACAAAGGTGTCAGTCAATCATTTCCACTAATACTTTACCCTTGTGTCCTTTCCATTTGAGTAAAGAATACATCTGTCAAATGCAAACTTTTATTCACCTATTGGCTGAACAAAAGGGCCAATTGAAAATGAGGCTAGGGAAAACCTGAGCCTGGTCTTATCACATTAGCAAGTGATTTTAAAAATTGTTTTAAGCTTGTAGTACGTGGTTAGTCACCACCATGTGCACCACTAACTCAAACTAGATACTTGTTCTTTTGCCAAATAATGTCACTTTAAGTGTGTGCAAATATCAACGTCACGGTGAAATTTAGGACCTAAATTCTGACAAGGTGTAACCACATGCGTGGTAACGAAATTTCATCTGTTCCTTAAAAATTTCTTCTCTAAAGATGCTTTATTTGAGGAGAAATGAAACCCATTTAAGTTTAAAATATCCATTCAGAACAGCTATGAAAAAATAAACTGTACTGACAAAATCCTAGCTCTAAGTATATATGGATTTGTTATTCACTGTAACTCATTTGTAATGTTTTCTAAGGGACTGAATTTTTAAATACATTATGTATGAGAAAGCAAAGTTTTACTGTATTGTATATTAGGTTAAATCCTTTAAAATAAATACTAGACAGTGAAATTCATCACAATATGCCTTCATTTAACATTTTCCTGCAGCTAATGTTCATTTTTTAAAGGTCTGGCTAAGGGCCCAAAGAGGATCATATATCACTGAAAAAAAATCCTAGATTTCTGGAAAACATTATAGGGAGACATTCCAGTGCATTTAATTTTTAAAAAATGATATTTGTCAAATTGTTAGCCATCTATTAGACTGTGCACTCTGTGAATATACCACCATTTTAAAGTGTTGATAATACATCTTATTGGCCTTCCCACTAGTCAAGAGTTCCTGGTAAAATATTTTCCTACCACATAAGCCGCTAGTCATCAACCATGTCAAACAACATTTTCAATCTGGATAATAAAATTCTAAGTTGACTATACTCAATAAATAACAAGAGATATATGACATTAATCATCTAATATTTTAACTATATTTAAATGAAGTTATATAACATATTGGAATTTAAGGCAAAACTTTTATGTTGATCAGAGGTAAATCTATTAATTACTATGTTTTATAAATGTATAATTTTTAACCCTGTCTTCTTCAGGCTGAAATTCCATTGCATATCTGTATTTAAAGTCTAGGACTAGAAATCAACCCTAGCTGAAGAGTAAAAATATCAAATAAATTTACTTAACTTCTGTTCTCTTTTCCAAATATGTTATATATTTTGTGTATGTTATAAACATAATATGTTAATGATATTAATCTGATATTTATTATATATACAAAAATATATAATTATATGTATTATATAATTATAAATATATAATAGATATAATATATTAAAATACATTGTGATAAATATAAAATATGTTTTATATTTATACATGAATATATTCCTAGCTAAATATATACATAAATATTTTATTTATATATAAACATATATAATATATAATACAGTAATCTATATTATATATAGCTCTCAATAAAAATGTATTTGTATATAAGTATATACATTTATGTATATATTTAGCTAGAAATATATTTATAAATATAAAACATATTTTATATTTATCATTATATGTATTATTATATATTATATTTATGATATATACAAATGTATACTTTATTTCACTATATATGGTGATAAAATATGCATAACATAAAATTTACCCTTTTAATTAGTTAAGTGTATAGTTTGGTGGCATTAAGTACATTGACATGTTTCTGCAACCATCTTCACCATCCATCTCTGGAACTTTTTCAGCCCAGACTGAAACTCTGTACCAACTGAACAATAACTCCCCATTATGCCCTTCCCCCAGTCCCTGGCAACCACCTCTTCATTTTATGCTTCTATGAATTTGACTACTTTATGTACATCGTATGAGTAGAATCATACGGAATTCGTCCTTTTTGACTGGCTTCTTATACTTAGTGTAATGTCTTCAAGGTTCATCCACATGGTAGCATGTGTCAGAATATCCTTCCTTTCTAAGGCTGGGCTGTATTCTATTGTCTGTATACACCACATTTTGTTCATACATTCCACCATCAATGGACAGTGGAGCTGCTTCCACCTTTTGGCTGTTATAATAATGTTGTTAGGAACATGCGTGTATTTGTTTGAGTCTCTGCTTTCAAGTCTGTGGGGAATGTACCCGGAAACAGAATTGCTGGATTCTTTGCAGTATATATATATATATATATATATATTTTTTTTTTTTTTTGAGACGGAGTCTCGCTCTGTCGCCCAGGCTGGAGTGCAGTGGTCGGATCTCAGCTCACTGCAAGCTCTGCCTCCCGGGTTCACGCCATTCTCCGGCCTCAGCCTCCCGAGTAACTGGGACTACAGGCGCCCGCCACCTCGCCCGGCTAGTTTTTTGTATTTCTTAATAGAGACGGGGTTTCACCCTGTTAGCCAGGATGGTCTCAATCTCCTGACCTCGTGATCCGCCCGTCTCGGCCTCCCAAAGTGCTGGGATTACAGGCTTGAGCCACCGCGCCCGGCCTGCAGTATATTTTTAATACATGTTTGGGTCTACCCATGGGTTCATTTCATATTTTCAAAGTGGTTGTTGCTCTTTTGAGGGACAGGACTGTCACCATATCCTTCCCTTAGAGTGTTCCCAGTCAACACATTTCCTCATTTCCTCTCCATGTCTCCTTGCCCTCAAATTGATAGGTCTTTTTATAAAACAACAGTGAAGAGACTTCTTAAGAAAGTCTACCATTGACCTATTTATAAATTATGAATATTTATTTTCATAAATGGGGTATGTAAGAGTTAGCTTTTGAAAAATTAAACTTAGAAGAGGCTTGGGGAAAAAAATATTGTCTATTCTTCAGTCTTCATGTAGAGTCTCAACATAACCCTCTGCTAGTGCAAACTTCTAGAAGACAAAATTTCAAAGCCTTCCTCATCAATCTCTTCTTATAGTCAACACTCTCTCAAGAGGTTTCTTTATATCTACCTGAATTCTCACTTTGTTATTATGCTTCTTACCCTGCTTCTCTGTCAGCTCCTCTATCTTTCTTTCCACCCTCAACACCATTATCATTCCAAAAATGTACGCATTGATCTTTGATAATTCAAATAAGTGCCATCCCTTCTTGGATGTCCTTCCTGATCCAACAAGATCCAACAAAAAAAAATTCTTTTTTTTTTCCCATTGGTTTGTTGTAAAGACTCAATTGTAAAAGAAATACACTGAGCAATTCTAAAGAAGATAGTAAGCTCTCAATAAATATTAGCTGTTGTTACTACTGAAAACAAAATGTAAGGGGAATAAACAACACTTGCTGCATATCTGTATATTACAGTTTTTGTGTGCAAAACCATTATTACTTTGCCATTTAGCTGAATCATATTTTTGTTATCTTTTCTAACACATCTTATTTTCTCACTTTTTACTTAAAACTCTTTCCTGAGTCTTCACTCATTAAATTATCCTCATATACTTCAGCTATCCCTAAGCTTGATATAAAAATGGGAATGAAAAATGTCACATGTAATTGAAGATGGGAAGAAGGGAGATTCCGATTTAATTAACTATCATCTATTGTTATGATGCAAGTTCTTTAATACTCTGCTGTGCCAGTGGTGTGTCCTTCTTAGCCTTTTTTGGGTCACAGACTCCCTTCACAAATACGATGAAAACTATAGATTGTCTCCTAACTCCCCAAAAATGCAACTCACAATTTTGCAGTGAAATTCTGAGAGTTCATGGACCCCCATGAGTATTTCCAGAGAGTCCATAAATCCTTGATAATACTGATTACTGTATAATATAAACTCAGTAAATTTCAATTTTTCTCTGAAACACACTGCATATATTTTCCCATTATTTTATCCCATTCTATTTCTTCTTGTCTATACCTCTTTATGGTTTGCCAATGGTTAGACCAAGGCTGATTTAGTCAAATGTTCTAAGATCTGCAAAAAGTCATTCTAAGTACAAGGCAGGGAATTATCTCAGTGTATAAGAAAAGTTATTATCTTTTTCCCTCACACTTGTGTAACCAGTGTTAGGAAAGTCCTCTTTAGGCATGAACACAGCACATATAATTTTTAAAAATTCATTAGGGTATTTAAAAATTCCAAACCATAGAAGAGTTAAAGTTTCTGAATTTAGATAATAGTTTAGAAGATTTACTTATATGAAATTTCTTTCTTAAAAAATGTTTTCCCTATTCTATAGAAAACTGAACTAAACTGGTGGCTTTTGTAACTTTTTGTGAGATACTACATTATCAGACTAAATCTGATACATCCAAGGGCTTTTAAACCAGTGAATATGATTTTTTTCTAGTCTGTGATATTCTTATACACATGTTTATAGATAATCAAGCTCCATTTGAAGGCAAAATGCAAATCCAGTTGATAACAGGGGAAACACATGGGCCAAAATTTCTCCCCATGATGAACAAGGCAATTTGATTCTAAATCAAATACATTGATTGCCAAAAAGTCCTAACAATGTCATCCTACAGTGCTTTAATTTTAACTTTGGTCTATACTAAATATAACTTTAACTTTGGTTTGATTGTAATTGACCTTATTACATTATATTTGATCAGATAAGCCTTATTCTGCAATACTCAAGAAGTATTCCAAAGAGATGCATGCCAGTGATCAACCATCCCTTTTTACCTACTTAGGGATTGAGTAGTTATGAGTTCTGTTGTGCTTTCAGATGCCACCAATGCCCCCTGAGTAACAGGCACTTAAAGCCATTGAAAACTCCAGGTATCATTGAGCAGGAGCTTGACGATACAAATGAGAATTTGAGATTGCTCCCAGTAAAGTTGTGGAATAATTGATGAACAAAGGAGAAGGGAGAAAGAGCATGACTGAAATGCAAATGCTGTGAGATCATATAATTCCACCTGCTTATTCCGTAAATGAAAACATGAAGTAACTGATTGCTCTTAGATTAGGACTAAAGACATAATTTAGGAAGGAGTTTAGTCATTTGACATTCAAGAAACCTGATTCTAGACTTGAATTTGCCACCAATACTATGCAAGATAGCTTTTCTGTGTCGCAGTTGCCATAAACATTAAATGAGAATATTGGGTTAGGATTCCATGATGCTAATCTCTAACCAGGCTGTTTTAATTCCCAGGCTAATACTATTTCTTCTGAACATTTACATTCAAAATATGAACGTAGAAAATGGTGGTCTTTACCACCAAGTTAACATCGGGAAGTCCTGGTTATAATAATTATTATTCAATCAATATTAACAATTATAGGACAGAAAATATGACATGTACTTTAAAATATGTTAGATTTAAGGTGTTTTGGTTTAAAGTTATCAAGCAAATTTTACTTGTTTCTTAACAATAGAAATTTTTTTTTTAATTTAAAAAAATATATTATGCACTTACAGAGTATCACCCACACTTCTGGATTCTAGAGATATTCTGAAGTATGTAGTAAAGGATTCTCCGTCCTCAGAAACAGCGAATTGGTAATATTTCGATACAAATTAAAGATAATCTCAGAGTGCGATCATTCCTTTAAAAAAAATAAAACTGACTTTTATAGATAACATTGGGTGAAGTGGCTGAGGGATGGGAAGATGTTGTTATAGATTGGATAGTCACCTCTATCAAGGAGAAATTCAAGCTAAGGAACACATTAAGAGAATCCATCAGTCATGCTAAGATGCACAGAGATAGTGAGAGGTGAAGCCAGCTGGACTTCCTGGGTCAAGTGGAGACTTGGAGAACTTTACTGTCTAGCAAGAGGATTGTAAAACGCACCAATCAGCACTCTGTAGCTAGGATTGTAAAATGCACCAGTCAGCACTCTGTAGCTAGCAACGGAATTGTAAAATGCACCAATCAGCACTCTGTAAAAACGCACCAATCAGCACTCTGTACCTAGGATTGTAAAATGCACCAATAGCGTTCTGTAGCTTGCAAGAGGATTGTAAAATGCACCAATCAGCGCTCTTTAAAATGCACCAATCAGCACTCTGTGAAACACCAATCAGCAGGATTCTAAAAGTAGCCAATCATGGGGAGGATTGAAAAAAGGACACTCTGATAGGACAGAAATGGAACATGGGCGGGGCCAATAAGGGAATAAAAGCTGGCCACCCCAGCCAGCTTTGGCCACTCTTGCCCACAGTGGCAACTCACTTTGGGCGCCTTCCACACTGTGGAAACTTTATTTTGCTCTTCACAGTAAACTTTGCTACTGCTTGCACTTTGGGTCCGTGCCATCTTTAAGAGCGGTAACACTCATTTCAAAGGGCCGTGGCTAAATTCTTGAAGTCAGCGAGACCACAAACCCACTGGAAGGAACCAACTCCAGACACAATAGGAAGGTTCAAAGTTTTCACGATGGAAATGAGCTTGCCCTTCAAGGAACAGAAAGGTTAGTTGGCATGATATGGGATGAAGACAAAGGTATAAGCCAGGGCCAACTTGGAGGATAAGTCAAAAGTGTCCACTAAGATACTATCCGTCTATAATATCTATAAGCTTTTAAAAATTTAATATAAGTGTATTCAAAAGACATTTTTGCTTAAAACCCAAGCTGACTAAACTGACTATAAATACTTCCACTTTCTATGGGATGTGAGTGTGGAGACAGTGGTGTATGTGTGCATGTGTGTGTGTGATGAAGTACAAATATTTCTCAAGAGTGCAGTAAAATTTTTTTACACCCCTTGAAGAGACTGGCAAAGGACAGACAATTGGGAAGTCCTGAAGTAGATATTCAGGAATGCACTTAGTGAGTCTTTACATGTGCCTTGGCAATGCAGAGCTGAGTTTGGATTCCGTTAGAGAAAGTGATTCTCTTGTAAAGGATGAGAGGAAGTCTAGTCCATGTGATGTGGACACCAACATACCTTTAAGTCGAGAAATCTCCAATATTGAAAATTGTGTTACTGTTCTGTAAACTGCTTTAGTTTCACCAAACTTTCAGTAAAGTCAGCTCTAAGAAAAATACTTTTTGTGAGCAGATTTGCTTTTTTGAGGGAATGAAGGAAAAGGGCTGAGTTCTATGCTTGATTTCATGCAGGGCAGAGAGAATGGAACTGATACAGGAATGAGACTTGGAATCCTGTGAAATGTGAAACTTGAAGCCAGAAGAGACCGCAGGAATATAAGTCCCCCAGGAACGCACAGAAATCTTAAGAATTACATGGGATGGGTGGCTTGAGCTTTCATGTAAGTTGTATAAGTGCTTATGCATTTGTGCATTCATTTCCAGTGTCTCATCTCTGTGAAGACTCTTAAAGAAAAGGAAAGTAATTGGAAAGGGAAAGCAAGGCGGGTGGGGAGGAGGAGAGGGGAGTGTGGGGAGAGAGAGAGAGAGAGAGAGAGAGAGAGAGAGAGAGAGAGAGAGAGAGAAGACTTCTTTCTTTGAAACTAAAAGTATCCATGATGCCAAAACACCCAATCAAGTTGGCAAGGGGGAAAGCAAGTTAATTTAACTCTTTAATTCTTTAATACAGGGTGGTCAAAATAATTGGCCGACTGGCTAAGTTTTTTTACTTCCCAACCACTTTCTCTGGCATAATATAGACACAGCTCAAAAATAAATATTTAAAAGTAGAGTTACATTCACTTTATTCCAAATTCTGAGGAAATTTCATGAACATGTTTTTAGTTTTATCAGAGTGAGAATTCACGTGAATAACTTGTCCCATTTGCTCTGGAACTCTGGAGTTTAAGTGGGTCAGGGTTTTGAAGTGTTGAAAGATATTATAAAGCACTTACAAGTATTCAGCTAGTCAGACTGCTCAATTAGCTGAACATTTATAACCTCAAAATTTTGACAGCGCATGATTCATGTAGGAATGACCCCTTGGACAACAGATGGCTTTATTGTAGGTATGCTTGAAAGAAAACACACAAAGCAATAGGATTTGAAGGAAAGAAAAATGGAACATTTAGAGAAAATAAAATTGAACTGAGGAGTATGGATTGTACTCTTAAAAGGAAATTGTTGAAAAAATTCGCTGATATATTTCTAACGACGGGATGCCCTTTTTAATTTTCACTTAAGAATATTCAAGACATACATTTATGGGATATGCCACAAAACCAAAATAGACCATAACTAATATCATTAGGTGCAACCCATACTCAATTCATTTTACAAATCTAAATTAAGTACTTAAAAAAAATAACAGGTATTGGAAAGTAAGAACCAAAATGCCAACTAAAAACTGAAATCCAGAACATTTTTTTTTGTCTCCTCCCTACCTCCCTGCTATCGCTAGGGCTGCTTATATTCTAGAGAATACTCTGGAGAAACTAATTCAAAAGTATATTTTAGAATAACATTGTTGCCACCAAAATATGTCAAATTTTAATTTAAAAAGTTTTATCAAGGGGATACACAAGGGGTAACAAAAGGCATCCTGTGAAATATGAAGAATGGATACTGTCATTACTGTCATCTGCAGGCCTGAAACATCTGTAGTAGAGAAAATATTGCATGCCAGAGTGCTGCAAGCTAGTAACTATCCTTTTCTCCCAAGTCCCACAGCCCCGAGGAAGTGAATCAGGGCCACTGGGCACCCAGGATCAGCTCTGGTGTCCAGCAATTGGGAGCCTGGCCTCCAAGAGGTCTGGCAGGTCCCAGGCAGAGGAGAGCATGCCTCTCTGTGGTTCGGGAGAGTTGGGAGCCCTGTATGTGGGTGATCAGCTTTTCTAAGCTGACTACTCCTATTTCATAGTTGAAACCCCCAGAGTTATGGAGCAGTAAAGGGACTTCAATCTGGCCACACTGAGTTAGCCATCAGTGCAAATAGAACATAGTCCTTTAAATCCTGCCATCATTACCTCTTCACGATTACTACCTACTTATTAAAGGCACAGCAAAGTAGTCTTCCTACTTATCAACTTTTTAAAAGTAAGTATGAAAAAATTAATAATGAAAAAACAGAAAAGAAGCAAAAACAAGTTAGTTTATACTTACCCCCTCTGTACTTATGTGATCATTTATTTCTCCTTTAACTCCATTAAGTAAGAAGCCATTTTCATAGTGTAAAATATTAATCCTCTACTAAGTATTTTTTACAAATGTACACATACACTTTAATTCTTGCGTTTACTTGGTTCCCATTACAACTCTGAAGAGCTGATTATTGTTATTATTGTTACCTGCACTTTATAGATTAAGAACCTGAAGCTCAAAGAAAATAATTTATCAAAGGTCAAACAGCTGATGCAGACTACAGTCAATGTTTAAATATGGAACTTCTGGCTCTAAATTACATTTCCTTTCCTTTCATTATGCACCTATAACTCGAACGAACCTAAATAAGTGTTTTTCTACCAATTTATTATAAAACCTACTGCCATCCCAATAGGGACACATAGTAAAAGTATAATTCTTGGTTAATTTTTAGAAAGACATTATAAAAATTTATCAGTGTTGCAGAGATCATTGTTTACACACGCAAAATACCTTTTTTTTCTTTCAGTGTTCATAATTTAAATGATCCAGTAAATCCAAACAAGAAGCCCAACTTCAACATCTTAGATGTTTACTATTAATTCCTCAAACCTCTCCCGTTTTGTATATACATTCTTTTTCTTTTTATAATATGAAGAATCAGAAAACCCTTTAAGAAATGTAATCATTACAAATAAAGCTGAATTAAAAGAGGAAAAAAATTAGGAGCGAGAGAGTGAAATCTAACAATGATTCTAGTTTGTTTTTATTACTGTGGTTTAATCAAGAACAAAAGTGAAATATTTTATTCTGTGACTGCACATATCATTTATACATACAAGAAAGAGCAAAAAAATGGCTTTGTCTACAAATATTGTCCATGAATGAACTCTTAGTTAAGAAGCAAAATAAAATAAATGCAACATACATTATTACTGATAGAAAATACAGTTAAAGTGCAGAACACAGTTAATCTAGTAAGTGCACAATAGTCCACAAATTACTTACAAGGACAATTTAAGCCCTATCAAGTCTTCTGTGGTCTGCTTCTATGTGAGATATTCATTGTCACTGCGTAGACTTTTTTGCCCTGCTGCTAAATGCTCCATGACTTTCTTGCCAAAACTGAAGGTAAGTTATTCTTATCAAATATCAATACTGTCAAAATTATGATTTTTAGGATCATCCAAATTAATTACAACTTCAAATACTGACACAGATTAAAATAGCAAGAGCTACTGGTGATCTAAAACTACTCACAGCATGCCCCAGAGAGTCCTTGGCCAGGAGTACATGTAGCTTTAAAAAAGCTCATAACACTTTAGGCCCAGCAGGCAATTAAGGCCTTGGTAGAGATGTCGGTCATAAGTAGGAAAAGACCTTTCAATTGTTTACATATAATTTTCCTCTAGTTAGTGAGAACTGATTTTAATTTTTTCCCCTTCTTTTCTCAAACAGGACCATATGGGATCAAGTTTAGTGGGCAGCTGCTTCATTAGAGAGAGAGAGAGAGAGAGAGAGAGAGAGACAAAGACAGAGACAGAGAGAAAGGTCGTCATTTCTGTCTATGAGATCCTGTGATTCTTACAGAGATGGGATGAGTAAATGTCTATTCACTTATTAATGTTTAAAAATTTCTAAGGAACATTGCTAGGGGCTGTACAGACCATGTAAAATAAGAAGAAATTTTCAGACATATATGGCAAATTAATTTAAAAAATGAAGTCTGGTGTCCCGAGTTACTGATGCCTAGGTGGTCAAAGTGAGATCCTCTACAGTTATTTGGTTGTCATGTTGCTTGTCAAGTAACTATACATAGGGCTTTTAATCAATTTTGATTTTAAAATGGTATAGTCAAAAGAATGTATTTAAATTAAACAATTTTGAAAGTGTTCTGAAATATTTGAATAGAATTGACTATGGAATAATGGCAACTGCTATCTAATCACTAATAGCGATCTAGAGTTAGAGTATCTTTGGGGCATGGTTTGAGAAAACCTCCACAAAAGTACATGCCTTTCATTTTTTATTCCATGGAATTGATGGAATAATCCCATCAATATTCCATCAAATGTATTTTATTCCATGGGATAAAATACATTTCATTAATTCCATGGAATAGAATACATTTTCATTCTGCTGAAATTTTAATTTTACTTCTATATTTGAGAATATCACCTTCTAGAAGAAAAACCATTCTGTGCCTTTCTAAATACATTAACTCTTTAATAGAACTTTTAAAGGTGTTTGTAGGTCATCCAATTATGAACAGTGACTTGGACACCTTTACACATTCAAAAGTAGGGTTAAAAAACAAATCACCTTTCAAAGTTTAATTTATTTGTATTTATTCATTTAAAAAATGTTAGCTTGAAATTTACACATGGGAATTTCCAAATGAGGTAGCAGGCATATGATAGTCCTCTAGCACTTTTTACATTATGTTAACAATAAGAAAGATTGACATAAAAGAAAACATTAAGAATTCACAGTTTTGTTTTTATTTATCTCGACATTGTTATTTAAGACAAACTACCTAAACTTTCTTAAAATCCAAACGTATGGTACAAGAGCCCAACAGAACCCTCAGACTTCCACATATGGCTTTAATTCAAAGAAATTTCACAAGCCGGATATAGGTAACTACCCCCTCAAATTTCTCCAAATTCCCTGATTCACTGTATGAAGATAATTCACACACACACACACACACACACACACACACACACACACACACATACAGAACCAAACTAAACAAAAAAAATCTTAAAAAATCCCCAAACAGGCTCTGTATGGTGGCTCACACTGGTAATCCCAGCACTTTGGGAAGCCAAGGCGGAAGGACTGCTTTAGCCCAAGAGTTCGGGTCCGGCCTGGGCAACATAGTGGAACCCTGTCTCTACAAAAATTAATTTTAAAAATTAGTCAGACATGGTGGTGCACGTCGTGGTCGCAGCTACAGGGGAGGCTGAGGCAGGAGGCTTAATTGAACCCAGGAGGTCAAGGCTGCACTGAGTCACAATTGCGCCACTGCGCTCTAGCCCAAGTGACAGAGTGAGACTCTGTCAAACAAACCAAAACCAAAACAAAATCCCCCAAACAAACCAAGAACAAAAACAGAAAACCTGGGTAGATTATGTCTGTATTTACATGGAAAAGTTTCTGCTAATAGGATTCCTACCTGATCTGAATAGGATGGAATGAAGAATTCAATTAATTCAGTCATCTGGGCAGGAAAGGAATCTCTCAAGAACCAATGAGGAGGTGCGGATTTTGTAGGGAACAGTCATGGCTTTCTCTGCCAACTTTTCCCATCTTCAGATTGAGTCACTTCGGGGCAGTGGGAAAGCACTGCAGAAGAACTCAATCGAGAAGTGAGGCAGAAATGGGCTAGGCTTGAAAAACTTCTATCCCAAGAGAGTCTCTGTGTTTTTCAACACGACAAGCTCCAGCACCACCCCCAAGCTTGTGTCACCTTGTTAGGCTCACAGCTGCCAGGTGATTTTGTGAAAATGAGGTCTACTGGCTCAGGCATCCTCTTCTCTGAAGCTCCTGAAAGAGATTCCTGGCTTCTGTCTCCTTTCTGCCATCAGCTGCTTCTATTTGGGTGATATTTTCCCTAGTCCTGAAGCTATTAACCAAATAAGTCTTGACTGTGCTATACTCACTACATAAGTGAAATCAGGGAATCTTAGTGTTATTTAGTACCAGAGAGTTGGGCAACACCGTCATTTTTTTACAAAGGGCTGTAGAAATGGCTTCCTTTTAGCTAGCCTCTATGATTTATTATTATGAATTCCTCCAATTTAAGTCCATGCTATATGCCAGAAGGACTTTGCCAAAATGAAATATTTCCTAACTTTTTCATTTCCTTTCCGATTTTAAATTTTTTGCAGCTCTTCATTACCTATATTGATAGGAGTGATTCCAAACACAGCACACGGTCCAAAAACATGACAAAATACTCTTTATCTTCAACATGTAAGAGTTGCTATTTCCCAAATACCTCCCGAAGAAGGTCTACTAGCATAGGAGTCTTTTCCTTGAACCACCACAACTCATTTTTGCAGGTACAGATGAAGATGGATATTTCCAATCAGTACAGGAAGAGTCTGATTCTGGGGTGAAGAGGAAAAAAATGTTGAAAAGCGGGAAGAACTGCCGAGGCTGAGATGAGAGAACTGCTTGCAGCCAGGAGTTTGAGACCAGCCTGGGCAACATAGTGAGACTCTGTCTCTACAAAAAAATGAAATATAAATAAAATAAAAATACTAGCCAGGAATGGTGGCATGTGCCTGTAGTCCTAGTTACTCAGGAGGTTGAGGCAGGAGGATGGCTTGACCTCATAAGCTCCAGTAGTTTGAGGCTGCAGTGAGCTGTGATTGTGCCACTGCACTCTAGCCTGGGGGACAAAGCGAAAGCCTGTCTTAAAAACAAAGTTGGGTGGAGGTGGGGAAGAATCATTGTAATGGGGAAGCAAAGACAAGGCAAGATTTCTCTGCCAATTCTGTGGAGATGGCCTAGCCAGTGCCTACCAATGAGGATAACTGGCACAACAATGGGAAGGATAAGTCAGAATGTGCTTCCCACAGGGCCGGCTTCCTGGGCAAGCATCTTCTGTGCAGGTGCACAGTTCCCCACACTCAGTATAATGCTCTGTGTCTCCATCTTGAAATTCTCAAGACTTTTATTTTTGAACTTATGTTTTACAAATGAAGTCTTATGAGACAATTGAACATGCACGATCAGAGCAGAGATATGCTCAAAGTGCAGGTACACTGCTCCTTGCCACCCATGAACAATAATTCCAGTTGGTTCACAATGCATGAGAGTTCAGTGAGACTCTTGAGTACAAAGTAAGCATGTTATGTCTATACTCAAGAGCCCCAAGAGGGCATAATTTTCCTTAGAACCAGAACATGTCTTGAATGCAGAAAGAAGGCAAGGATGTTCTAAGAAACACAATTTCCAAAGGGCTCTTTCATATATTTTCTTACTTGTGTTTCCTCCCTGTGTTAACCAAATGCTTATGCTAAAAATGCTGACCTAGAAGAAAAGGGAAAGATGCGGGAACCCACAGGTTCCTTTCTTTCTAGTGATTCCTTAGTACCATTGGTAAGCTGAAGGTAGGAAGTGTTGGTAAGAATGTATGCATATCAACAAGTGAAATAAAAAACAGTGTTAGTGGTGTGTGTGTTAGTTTTGTGAAGCACTCCCGCTGTTGTGGTAAGAATGAAATACACCGACATGTAAGAGCTATGAAATACAAACTAATTTCAGTGATTCTGCATGTGAGTTAAATACTTTTACATTTGCATTTAAAACTTGCATTACACCCTATAAAGATTAATGGCAAAATTCATGTTAACAATTATAATTTTTCACTTTACTTAAATCACAAACACCATGGTAAGTTTAGAGAGAGAATATAGAAGGAAGAAAAAGCTCTACATTTTAGTCCTTTTAATGGCACTTTTTCCTGCTTTTTGAACAAGGGATCCTGCATTTTCATTTTACGCTGGGCCCCACAAATTAAGTAGCTGGCCCTGCCACTTCTTTATCTCTCACTCCCATTTTGGATCCACAGTTGGTTTGCTTTTGCTATTCAAACCCCAAGTACAAGACTACTTGATAGATTCTTCTCTACCCTGTGGCTTGACACATTAGAGCTAGAGTCATTTCAGGCACAGACTCAATGCACGCTTTCATTCATGATTGGGACATAGGCAGGATCGTGGCTGGAGACAGCCAAAAAAGTGGTTCAACGCTGGAAAAAACTCTCCTAATTTATCATCTTTTCAACAATTTTTAAAGGTAATATATTTACATGACAGTTGTTAGAACCATGGGGAAAAGTTGCTCAAGGACCCCCTATGAAACACTAAATTGAAATTTCAACGTTCAGAATGTGAGATGTATGGATGAGTGCACTTTTTTGAGTACAGAGGTGCCAGCACCCCACCAGAGCAGCCAGCATGGAGTAAACACACTGAAGAACACTTGAGAAAGAAATCCTGAGCCTCCCCCTTGGTCCCACGAGGGGTGGATATCACTGTGAAAATACTGCCTTCCCCACTTTGCTGTCTTTTAATTCTGTTTTTACTGATTGAAAAAAACAAAGGAAAAGTAGGTAAAATAACAGAGTTAAGCAGGTACAATGGTAAGAGGAAAAAAGTATCCTTTCCTTTCAAATTCAGAACCTGGCTGGGCACAGTGGCTCACGTCTGTAATCCCAGCATTTTGGGAGGCTGAGGAGGGAGGATTGCTTGAGCCCAGGAGTTCTGGACCAGCCTGAGCAACATAGTGAGATCTCCATCTCTACAAACACATTTAAAGATTAGCTGGGTATGGTGGCATGCACCTCTAGTCCCAGCTACTGGGGATGCTGAGGCGGGAGGATCTGAACCCAGGAGGTTGAGACTGCAGTGAGCTGTGACTACCAGGCCACCGCACTTCAGCAGGGGCAACAGAGTGAGGCACTGTCTTAAAAATATAATAAATTTAGAACTTTTTGTTTTTGGTAAAAGCCTTGAGTGACTGGATGTGCAAGTTGTGTGGGAGGGCTTGGGCAGAATTGTTTTGCCAGGGGAGAGAAGAGGTGATAAAGAAGGTAGGGGAAGGCAGAGGCAGGAGAGAATCAGCTGCTGCATTGGGGTGGGGTAAAAGAAGAGACTCCCCAAGACATTTCAATAGATAGAGAAAGGAGATATTTTCAATGTGATTGCTGGTTTGTGATAGAACTCCTCAGTTCGTCTTAAAATCAGATCTACAGTTCTCTTGAATGTTTTGATGGAAATGGATTGAGTGTGTGAGGAAGCCTGGGGGTTAAGATTGAAATGGGCACAGGGGTGGGTGAATTGAAAGGAAGTTCCACAAAGAGGATTCGAGAAGAGACAACGCCAGCTTGGGTTAGATTTTAAAAGAAAGTCTTTTTTTTTTTGAGACGAAATTTCGCTGTGTAGCCCAGGCTGGTGCTCACTGCACTCCAGGTGATCTCGGCTCACCTTAATGTCCGCCTCCTGGGTTTAAGCAAAAGATTGTCTTTAACCTTTAGGAGGATAGGAAAAATAGCTCATGTCTCATCCAATATTCTCTGTCTTCCTGATACCGTTTAGCTCTTCAGGCTGACTTCTTTCTAGGTACAGAATCAGTTTGCTTCATCCCCTTGGTTCCACTCCAAAGGAAAGAACTAACTCCAGTGACTCCAATTTTACTCTCTAGCATTTTGTCCAGCAAGTGGACTCTTTGGAAAGATGATAAAAGGGAAATGTCAATAACGATATGTGGCAAAGGCAGACAGCATTTCCACTATGAAGGGAAAGCCTGTTTCCTGGCCACCCTTAACGGCCTATTTCTTTCACTCTAAGTATAGAACACCAGGGCTTTCCTCACACCTGACCCCTGATGCTGCCAGCACCAGAGAATCGAGTCTCTCTTCCAATTTCAGTTCCATCTTTCAATAATATGTCTCAGCCATTCTTTCAGTGTATGGACCTTTTTTTCTTTAAAATTATGCTGATGACATATTGTTAATATAAAATATCTTCTGTGTTTTTTAAGTTTCTAGGTTTAATCTGTAATTGTCATCATTACCATAAGTAGGAAAAAGTTTTCTTGTGCTGCCTTTGCATTTTGGACCCTTCCACAGAGTGTCTCATGCTTGAGAACGTTATTTTCTGGACTGAGCTACTAGAGGTCAAGTGCCTCATGGAGATGAATCACTTTGACTCCAAGTGGAAATCATAGGCAATTGCTCACAATACCTTCTTTATGTTGATTCATGGTATAGCAGCCTTCAAGCCTCAGGGGCCTCACCTGCCCTGTGTCATGAAGAAACCATTTGTGGTTTTTGATCACGTGTGATCCTCCTCTGTGCCTACGGCTTTCTTTTTCTGGTCAATCCATCACATGCAGACAAAGTCAGCTTTTCTACAACACAAATTATATTGTGTTACTTCCTGCTCAGGCACCTTCAAGACACTTTATGGATTTCAGAGGAATCCAAACCCCTTAGCACAGCATCCAAGACCCTTCCCAATCAGAACTCAGCCTCCCTATCTGATACCTCTTCTCCTTGCCCTTCCCCTTACCTGTTCATGCCTGCCCCTTTTTAATATACATTTTTAATACTCTATTAATTCTGCCTAGCAGTCACTCATAGAGTCGGAGACATTCGTTCACTCATTCATTTAGCATTGGACATTAAACCTTCCTTCTTTATTCTTATATTGATGGAATGAGAAGAGGTTAGTTAAATGCTACTCATTCGGCCAAATTTTGTATATCTAAGTCTCATCAGAATAATTTGGAACATTTAATAAAAATGGAGATTTTTCAGCACCACTTCAGACCTAAATCAGAATGTTTGGGAATGGGAGAATCTGAAGGTTATGTGAGTTACTCATATCTATCTGGTATATGCTAGAGTTTTAATATTCTATGTAATTGGCATTAAAACAACATCATTTGGCTTATTAATAGCATCTCTTCTACTCAATACTCTCTATGCCACTTGAATGATTCTGTATGCCACAAGAATCATTCCGACTTTGGAAATACACAAAAGCAAAGCACATAAAGATTCATAAACTCCCGTCAAGTTCAGAGCCCCATCTTAGTGTGTGATGGGAAATAAGAGAAGTTAGACATGGGGAAGAAAGTGAACCTCCATAAACGGCAAGATTATAAGTGTGCACATGGAGGTTTTTGATGGGGAGCTTATTCAACAATTATTTATTAGATTTGATATTAGAAGAAATAGAGTTCCAAGAAATATGGAGTCATCCAATGGCAGTAATTAATATTCACTTAACAAATATTTACTGGATGCTTTCTACATGTCAGTCACTGTTCGAGGTACTAGAGTTCAGCAGTGAACAGAGCAGACAAAACAAGCCCCTGCCCTCATGAAGACAGCTAGTAAACATCACAACGGACTCCCAACATCCCTTCAGCCTTTCCTCTGCCAAACAGCAGCAATAAAGTGTGACGAATGTTCCTCTGCTCAAGAAGTGGGTCAACCTGGCTGATGGCAACCCTATTCTCTCTTGCCAATAGTTTTTGAAGAAAGGGCCTTATGACCCAATTCTGAATAATTAGATGAAAGGAAAAGTCTGCTGGAAGACAATAAAGGTTTAGGAAACTAATTTCTCTTTCCTGTTGGACAAGAAGGAGGGAGAAGCATATGGCCTCAATTTCCAACACCAGAGGAACTATCTTGGGATGAAACCAACACTGTTGTTGGAGAAAAAGAGATATGGAAATAACTTACAAAATCCATCATTCCAGAAGCCTGCACTGTCTGTGGCCTTTCTTATTATATCAACTAATTCTGTTTAAGTTTTATTGTTGAAGCTTGAATAGTTTTACTTATAACCAAGGACATCCTAACTTATATACATGCATAACAATGTTTACATATCGATTCGATCCTTGACAACTTTGCTCAGGAGGAATATTCTCTGCGAACAAAAATAGAAAAGAAAAAAAAAACCTGGAAGTAAAGAAAATACCAGAAAGTTATTTTTTACCAATGTGCAAGCATGAGGCTTTGGGATTTAGAAATATATAGTACGGAAGCAAGCTAACAGTCATTGAGCATCCTCCGTATGACAATTCCTCTGCTAAGCACTTCACAGATTATCTAATTTTAATTTTTATAACAACTTTATGAGTTAAATATTATTATTCTTGTTTTACAGATGGCTAAATGGGCCCTGAGAGAGTTTAAGGAATTCACCCCAGCCATAATGTGCTGCGACAGGAATTCAAACTCAAATATTTTGGTCAGCAAATTCTATGCTCTTTACACTTTACCATAAACTTACTACTAGTGAGGAAAAAAAATTCTATGAGTGAGTTCTTATAGAGGAGTAATTGTCATGGAATGGTTGCGTGAGAATTTAAATAACTATGTTAAAGGAGAATGTGTGAATCTTTGTGACTAGAATTATAGCGTGCAAACGGTGAAAGCAATGAGATATCAAGGAATAAACCTCCAATAAAAGTTAACTAAATAGTATCAGCAAAAATTTCAAAGGCACAGCTAAAGTGACTATTTGGGAATTATTTGCATATTGCATAAGTATCACAATTCATAAGTATGGATTGTGGGGGAAGCCCAGTAAAGGATCTATTCATAGGAGGAGCTGGCAAAGCAGAGCATAAAAGGTATGAGAAATATTGGCTTAAGTATAAGCAAAATCATATGCTTGGTTCCTGGAAGAAGAGTTTAGAAATAATATGAAGAAAGCCTGTCAAAATGAAAAATGGACTAATTCATCATGGTACTTTTGGACTCATATTTAAGCCAGAATGGTAATGTAGTTGAACCAAGTTTATTTGTCTATTCATTTGAGCAAAGAAGTGTCTGGAAAAATCACCCAAAATCTGGGAGGTTGGTAGACATTGGAACTTCAATTCTCTTGCATTCCCAATATAATAAATTCCCTGTTATTTGGAGGGGAAGAAAAAGTGTAAGGAAATTTACTTGTACCTATCATGGGGTAGATTAGACTGAGAACCTCACATGCAATTCTTGATCCATCATGTTGCACGGACCTCAGAACAGATTCACCATAAAATCTGCAAAGAAGTGGTAGACATTTAATCCTGACAATAATCACATGGAATTATTGTGTTGGCTTCTGTTTCACAATTGAAGAAAGGGGGCTGAGAGGGTAAGTAGCCATAGGTTACGTTACTTAAGGGAGAAGATTAGGATGAGAATATAGGTGTGTATGACTCCAAAGCCCTATGTTTATCCATTTCTTGCAGATCTCTCACCCAAACTTTTAAAAATATTCCTTCCAGAGGAATAAATATAAAGTGAAAGATTCAGACGCAATGTTGTTCTTACAGCGTTTACTATTAGTTAACAGATGGACACGTAGAAGAGAACAACACACACTGGGGCCTTTTGGAGGGTGTTGGGTAGGGGAGGGACAGGATAAGGAAAAATAACTAATGGGTAGTAGGCTTAATACATGGATGATAAAATAATCTGTACAACAAGTCCTTATGACACAAATTAACCTGTGTAACAAACCTGCACTTGTAACCCTGAACTTAAAATAAAAGTTAAATAAAAAGAAAAAATAACAATAATAATGCAGATCTTCACTAAAAACACAAGTTTATTTAGCTCAGTCATGGTACCCTTTACAGTGCTTCCTTCTTTTAAGTTTAATTTAATTTTGGATTCATGGGGTATACCTGCTCGTTTATTACACGGGCATAATGCACAATATTGAGGTTTGGGCTTCTAATGAACCCATCACCCAGATAATGAACAAAGTACCCAGTAGGTAGCTTTTCAAATTTTGCTCCCCTCCCACCCTCCACTTTTTCAGAGTTACCAGTGTTTATTATTTCCGTCTTTATGAACATGTATATCCATAGTTTAGCCTCCACTTGTAAGTAAGAACATGTAGTATTTTATTTTGTTTCTCTTTACAGTACTTTCTAATTAATGTTTACAAATACCACATTGTAGCCATTTTGCAGGCTTTTGTAGAGTAACTGAGATTAAATTTACCCTTCTGCCTAAAATAACTAGAAAACTAGACGAAATCTATAAAACCATGATTTTCAAGAGATAGATAACAGATAGCACAAGTCAGTGATTCTTAGGAGAAGCAAAACAAATGAAGTAACTCCAATTATCCGTCTAAGAGAGATTTGAGGCCATAATGCAGGGAGAATGAACCCAAAGAGAGCTCAGTGATTGTGCTGAGATGAGACAGAGTTGGTAGTTTGAGGAGGTTAAGGTAGCTAGATTTCAAGTGGCAGAGTCAGAGCAAAGGTATCCCGACAGAAAGAGAACTCCAGAAATCTACAGAGGAGCTTCTTTAAATCTTTGGCTGAGTACCATACATACATTAGAGGAAAATGCCAGAATCCAGAGAAAGAACCACTGGAAAGAAATATCTGGATAAATGACTCCAGAGCTCACAGAAGGGAGGTAATGGGTTGCGTTATCAGCAACACTTCAAAGACCTAGTACATGAGACATAGAATTCTCCAAAGGTATTGCATCAGTAGTGAAGATAAAGTATCTCTAATTAAAAGCTATTCTGGACTCAATCTAGTAAAGCCTAAAAGCAAATCTTAAAACTGATTCCTAAAATTCATCTGTATACCAGAACAGAGATTAAATCATTTTTTAAAATACAAAAAAATCCAGCACTCAAAAACATAAAATTTACAATCTTTGGCATCCAATAGAAACTTACCAAACAAGCAAAGTAACAGGATAATAAAAGCCATAATGAGGAGAAAGATCAGTCAATAGAAACAGACCCAGCAATGAAAATATGGCAGAATTAGTACATAAGAATATTAAAACAGGTATTATAAAACTAAAGAAATAGACTATCAGCAAATGAGGGACAATGTTACCTGGAATAACATATGTCTAATTGGAGTCCAACCACAATAATGCAGAACTAAATTATTGAATGAATCACTAATTATGCTCAGTAGAGTTTCACTATAAAGTACAATGAATATACAAACATTTACCGTAAGTCAAATACCATAATAATATTTTCTACAATGAATGAAGAAGGAAATACTTATTGTCCCTGCTGTAAAGGATTTCACATTTTGTTCAGAGTCAGAAGTCAAGTAGAAGACTTGCAGATTTGTCTGGTACGTGACAGATTTAAAGCACCAAAAAAAAAAAAAAAAGAAAAGAAAAGAAAATACAACAGCCAGTCTCAGATAAATGCTTTGTAGAAGAGGGAACACTGCAGCTGGGTTTTTGAGAATGAGTCAAAGAAATCTGAGTAATAATTACAAGGCACAGAAAATATGTTCTATATGTAAGAAATAATTAAGAATAAACCAAGGATGCAAGAGAATAATGAGTGTGTTCTCAAAGTAGTAAGTGCCATAGTGCTTCTCATCAGCTGGAAAGGGAAGCATAACAGTCTCGAATGTCAAGAAGAAAGCTAGGGTAGGTACAGTTGTCTTACCTCCCTATTAATTTCCCACTTTCCTTACCAATTCACACCATGGTATGTTACTTTAGAAAATCCAAGGAAAAAAATTAAAAATGCAGTATAAATGTTGTACTGGTGGGTGTATTGTTTTGCTAGGACTGCTGTTAAGTATCCACAAACTGGGTGACTTAAGTAATGGAAATGTATTGCCTCACAGTTATGGAGGCTGTAAATCCAACATCTACGTTTTTACAGAGTTAGTTCCTTCTGAAGGCTCTGAGGGAGAATCTGTTCCCTGCTTCTCTCCTAGCTCCTTGTGGTTTGCTGGCAATCTTTGGCACTCCTTGGCTTGTAGATGCCTAACCCTGATCTTTGCCTTCATCTTCATATGCCATTCTGCCTGTGAGTGTGTCTGTGTTCATATTTCTCCCTTTTATAGGGACAGCAGTCATATTGGATTACAGATCAGCTCTGCTCCAGTAGGAACTCATCCTGACTTGAATAATTATATCTACAATCACCTATTTTCAAACACATTCTGAGGTACCGGGGTTTAGGATTTCAACATAAATTTTGAAGGGAACACAATTCAAACCATAGCACTGGAGAAATGCTGAGGTCTTTTAACAGGATCTTGATCAGGGTGGTCCTTCAGGAGAATAATGGCAACAGTGCATGAATTGGGCTCTGAAAGTCTCTAGTCACATCTTTCCTGCTTTGTTCAATATCTAAACACACCCATACTTCGTTACCAAGCAATTTCCTATATCCACCATGCCTGCCTTCCTTTCCGCCTTTCCTATGCTGTTCCCAATCCTGGGATTTCCTACCCCACTTATAGCTAATTCCTCCGCTTCCTTCAATTCTTATCTTCTAAAGTGTCCTAATCATATTCATAATACATAGGATTATGGCTCCAACTTTTTAGAAGCCTTTCCTAAACATCTCCCCATCTGAAAGGCAGGGTTCACAATCCCTCTGTCATGTAAAAAGCTTAACCTGCATGTATTAGAGTATGTATTATATTTTCCTATAATTTGTGTACATATTTTTTCTTCATGAAACCATGATACATTTCAGATTAGATACAGTACCTCATTCATCTCATCTCTTCCAACTAGCTTGGTGAGTCGTACCTGTTAAATAAAGAGACTGGAGGTATGGAGGCAGCTAATTTTCTGTATATACTAAGACTTACTCTTGGAAAAACTGGTGTGGATTATAAAACATAACCTCTGCATAGTGCTTAACATGTGCCTAGCACTGTTCTAAGTGCTTAATATGTATTACTCATTTAATCTTCACACACACTCTGTGAGTTAGGTACTACTGTTACCCCATTATATAGACCATGAGTCTGAAGCACACAGAGGTTATGTAACTTGCTTGGGATTACATATCCTGAGTGAGTGGCAGATGTTATAATCTGGCCCTTACCCATGCTGCCAAATTGCCTTTCAAAGACATTTGCTCTCTCAGAGAGAGCCCTTTACTTTGGAACCATTTTCAGCTCTGCCACGAATGAGCTGTGTGATTTTGAGCAAGTTATTTAGCTTCTCTGTATTTCTCTCTTCAGTTCTGAAATGGGGATAGTAATAGCACCATCCTCACAGAATTAATCCGTGTAAAGCAGTTACAACAGTGTCCAGTACTAAGGCCACCACACACACACACACACACACTCTCAGAATAACTGAGAATTTATTGAACACTATGTAGCTAATTGAAGCCATACTGCCTCCTGCTGATGATTAATAGTGTCTGGCTTCTGAAGAAAGATGGTATTGGCAGGGTTTTTTTTTTTTTTTTTCCTTTTTATGAAGGATGGGACAGAGCTGTCACTTTATATGAAAACAAGAAAGAGGAGGTCAGAGGTGTTTTTGATAGCAACACAAAGGACCTTTATATGGCTTTAAAAAGTATTGCAGTGTTGGAAGTTGAAGACCCTGGGCTTCCATTGACTTACAGCAGTCATCTTGACCTCTCTTCCCTCCTTATAAAGTGGGCAATGGAAAGGCAGCAGGAAAGAAGGAAGAAAAATTTAGAAAATATTTTAGAAAATAGGACCTTGAAAGAAAATTAAAAATTTGAATTCTGCACAATAAGAAAATCCTGTTCACTGAGCCTGTTGAACAGTTATCAACAATTCTTGAGAAAACTCTAGCAGTTTCTATGTGGAGCCAGTTGCTTTCTAATTGCTACAGCAGGCTACCACTGGGAAGAACAAAGGAAATATTTAGCACATCGTAAATTCTTCTGCTGCCCCGTAGAGTGGCTGGAGTTCAGATTACACATTTATAACTAGCATTTGAGAGCAATTTCTCCTTCACTTTGAGAAAGTTTTTGGGAGGCTGCTCAGCACTGTTCCTCCTACGATTCTGGAGGAATACAGACCCAGTGTTTAAATTTAACAATCCAGTTCATTTGTGTTGGGATATGGTGAAGCTTGGAAAGATGTAACAGTGACATACATTTCCCCTTCCCGAATTTGCTTTTTAATGGGAAGTCGATTTCTCAATGATTGGGAAAGTGTACCTCAGATACTGGTGAGTTGTTCTGACAGCTCTCCGACCTGGGTAGTGGTCTTCTCTGAGGACCAAGACTGAGACAGAAGAATAGGCAGGACCCAAAAACAGACTCAGTTCACACAGCGAAGACAGCAAGTGGGAGAGAAGCAGTAAACATGTTTCATGTGGAGTGAAGAAGCTGTACTACAGAGCTAAGGAAGAAACCACCACAATCCAGTAATGACAACAAGAAGCCATCTGAAGCTAAGAAGTCAGAGGTCAGCTGAGATGAGCCTTGTAATTGCATGTATTTTACAGCTGAGGCACACATGTGGCTGCAGTGTCTGACTTGTCTTTGCCTTTGGAGAAGATAGTTCAATTCTCTACAAATTTTGATGGGCAAGTTTTCTTAGCCAATAGAAAGACCTTGTCAAATAATTGGATGGTTTATTATTTATGAGTCGTCTCCAGATTTAGGTCCTTATGGCTGGCCATACCCATAGGAGTATGTTGTAATTCTTTACCCAGATGATTGACAGAATATAGGAAGCCATTCTCCCCCATGACAATAAGTTGATGCTTCACTCCAATACATGGTGGAAAAGGCTGATATTCATATCTTTCCAATGAACAAAAACAGACAATGTATGCTATTGGCACTTGTGCAGCTGTATTTCCCATTCTCCCTGCCTGCGAAAAAGAATTGATAATCTTCTCACTAATTTGCCCTAACTTTACTTGTGTATTAGCTATATTGGGGAAAATTTTCCAGATAAAATTGAAAAAACAAAGAAATAAAAACTAGATAGATTTTCTATCTATATGAGACTTATTCCAAGTTAAAATTTCTGTAGATTTGAACCACAGAACAAATTTTGTCTTTTTCAGGAGGAACCTAAGCCGTAATCTCACTATCTTTTCTACCCAAATTTATAATTGCAGCTTCATTTTGGTTTTATAATGAAACATTACTGAAAGTTGGATAAATTTAACTTATAGTTTTGCTATGTAAGTAGATAAGCCGATTAAATTGAATAAAGTAGCTATTTAGTTGTCACATTTGTTCATTTAGTGTTTATCTTCCAATATCTGCCATAATTTTGTCCACCTATCTGTTGCTTGACATGACTGAATTTCTTGAATTTCTCAATTATATCTTCCATATAGGCCATACCTCAGTAGGAAAGAAATAATCTCTTTGTTTACACAGCATATTATCTGAACATAATCTAGCTAGGTAGTAAAGTTTGTTTGTTTGTTTAATCTAGCATGATAACAAGTGTTAAAGGCAAATTAAAAATGATTCTATACCTTTACAATATCTGATTTTCCTGCACCATCAAACAGATGCACATATGAACTGCAAGAGTTTATGTCATGTGCCCACCATTGCTTAAGAACAAAAGGAAGACTAGCCATATGTTTGTAAAAGTATATATATCTTAATAAATTTTCAATATTCAAAAAAATGAACAGAAAATTAGTGAAACGTATGGAGTGAGGAATAAAATAAGAATATTCACTAACAGCTTGTCAAGAAATATGGTGTTTGTGAGTCTACACTGTCAGTTGATTTTTCACAACAAATATAATATCTCTATGCAGCCAAAAGATTTCTAAACTCCAGTCAGTGACTCACTTATTTGAAGCAACACTTGATACAAACAAAATCCAGTACAACCACTCTCTTGGATTTCATTTTGGTAAAATTTATTCCTTATTCCTAGGCATCAATAATATTGGTCTAGAATAACCAGATGCCTATGGAAATTTTACTGAATAATTAATTAATTACTACTTAAACTACACATTCTTACTGACATTTTAGTGATTGCAAGAAATTCAAGTATATAAAAAACGAGCACAATATAAGAACAACTTCTAATAAATGTAGTTCTAAGAGGGAATCTTTTATTGTTTTGAAGCTTATAAAATTGAAGGTCTCATGTTTTAAGAAGATAAAAAAGGAATTCTTTCTCTGCTGTGGAATCAATGGACTATCTCACCCATGAATAATGATTAACGTCCTTTCATTCGGAGAAAAGGCTCCTAGGAGTTTACACCTGCAGCATTTGTGAATTACAGGCCCCCTTCCCTTGAAAGAAACTTAATAATCACTATTCACAGGTGAAGTGTGCTTCGGTTGGATATAAAAAGTTGAGATAAAACCTGTCTGCTTTGTTTCCAATGCTGTTATTTTCCCAGCATTCCATCCCAATCTGTCACTGCAAAAATACTTGAGCAGATTTAAAGTTATCCAAAGGTGATGTTGTAAATACCTTTTCTTTTCAGCTTAGTTCTGTGTTTATCACGAATTCAAAGGTGGTTTTAAAGGTCAGAAAAATAAGCTGCCTAAAAACTTGGATGCAAACCCAAGTAATAAGGTCGGCATTTTTACAATTGCACTCTTCTTGTTGCCATCCAGGTCTAAACTACCCTTCAGTTTCTTCATTTTGAACCGAAACCTATCAAGTCTGGCCATAGAAATATAAGTATACATTTAAATAAGAGTATAACTATAAAGTATAAGTTTACATATAAGCTTGAGTGTAAAATTAAACATACGCAAATGTAAATAAGAATATAAATGTATTTTTCCAATAAGGATTTTCATTATTCTTGTTGCTGTTTTAATCTAGGGTAGATGGTTATGTCATCTTCTCTTTACTTAGAGGTCACATTGATAGCCCCATATGCCATCTACAGTTTGTTAACATAGTTTCTTGACTCACAGGATGTTTTTAGAAATATCGAGCTGTAATTTAAGATCTAGAACATTTTACATTAAAATATATAAATTTTGTAGTTACTTAAAAAGTCTTCAGCTCTGGCAACAAACGCTCTACTTATGTCCCCTCATGCTAAAAAACTGACTGAAGCTGAGCATTGGCTGCTTTCTGTAGATCCAGCTTCTATCCTTTTTTTTCAAAGTTACACGATTCATTTACTGCTTCCTGCCTGATCCCTGAGTGTGTGATCCTAGAACAACCAAGTTATCATTCTTTCATCAACTCTCATCTTTTCATAGATGACTAGTTACTATTCACTAGCCAAACCGATCATAACTGTGTTTGAGTCTGCGCTTATGAGTAGTTAGGTTTTAGTAGTGGAAATTGCATATCTTTCATTTCTTGACTTTTAGACAAGCATTGTATGAAACACTGAGGATAAAGATGACAGGCAATTCTACCTTCAAGAAGATTACAATTTAGTTGGAAACAAAGAGATATGCAGTAAAAACACAAATAAAACTTGCCAGTGCAATGGTAAAGGTATGGTAGGGGAATTAGAGTGTGTAGAAGAAGGTCACCTGACCGGGGCAGGATATGGAAGACATGGCAAAGTTGAGGGGAAAGAGGGATATGTTCAGATTTGGGCAGGGAAGTCTTCTCTGCTGGGCCTTAGAAATTATGTAGGAGTTGGGGCAGCCAAGGGCACTCATGAGGAACAAGGAGTGAGCCAGTGGTTTGGTATTTCTCCTCTTTTGTCTTGGATTTATTTATGATAACCTGCTCTTTAACTTACACAAGGGTTACGCTTTTATTAAAGAAAACAAGAGTACTCAATATGCAGACATTCTTATATTTAAACTATCTATCAGCTATTTCACCACAAGTTTTTTTTTCTTTAGTTCTGAATTCAGCATTACATCTAATACTGTGATACTTTATAGACATTGCTCAAAAACAAATTTTACCTCTGTAAGTCATGTATTTTCCAAATACATACACATATACACTTGAGACATCATCCTTAGATTTTCATCTATGACCAAATCTGGAGAGACTTTAGCTCATGTATGAGAAAAAGAAAGAAAGTAGAAACTAAGACTGTTTAGTAAAATGAAAACCCACCCCCACCCCCAACACACACATAAGAACACACAGAAAGAAACCTTATACAGAAACACAATTTGTTAGGAGCTAACGTTATTAGCCACTACTGAGATAAGCAAAATTGATCTCAGACACAGAAAAGGAGGGGAAATAGTTTTTTCAGTGTTTTGTAATTGAATTTTAATATTTGATGATGGTAAACATTTTGTTTTGATGAAGCCAAATTGTTCACTAGTCTTAAGATTACAAATTAATTACATTTATGATTACAATAAAGAAGAATGCCTACCAAGTAGAAGCAATAAAACATTCTAATGTAACTGCATGGTTAGAATTATCTCATAAATAATTCATTTGTCACATGCAATTTTTGTTCCTCATTTGAAATACAAAATTTTTTAAAAATAACTGAAGGTCTTGGGGGTTTGTAATTGCTGTGTATTTAAAGATTAGTAATAGTTTTCTCATATAACAGAAATGAAATCTGCTAATGTTTGGATATCTGAATTTTTTAGATTATGTTGTCTTTTATTTGAAAAGAAACTTAAGCTATAAAACACAAGACAAAGTGCTTAAGTACCTTCACACATATTCTTTTCAGTGAAATAATGTCAGTCATCAAAAGCCGTTTCAAGTGTAATCCGTACAGTAATAGTTAACTAGATAAGTTCAAGTTGGCAGTTCTTGCAGTGAGTTCAGCTTCCAACTCTATTACCAGTTCTCGTTTCTTTGTTAGTTGTAATAGTAGGTTGCCAGGTTTTTTTCTTTCAAAAGCTTATAAAATTCATAGTTAAGAGGCAGGTCTATGAAAATTTAAAAACAAAGGAGAAGATGAATTCAAAAGCAGCTGCTTATGGAGTTTTATTGCAATATTTCACTGCAAGCCATGATGTCTTCACAGCAGCTTCATACTTAAAAGATTCTGAAAGTTGATTGATTGTTTCCAAACTGCTACATAGCTTTATTTGATTAACCATGTATATTTTTGCCAATATGTCTGGCTACCTATTTAAAGTTAGTGCATAGCTGGCAGTATTACAAAAACAGATTTTAAGGATTGGAATCAGATTTGGCAGTAAAGGATTTGGTTCCAAACTCATAGGTGATCTTAAAATTTCATTTGACATAAAAAGAAAAACCTTCCCAGTCAAATAAAAACGACTCTACTTTCATTGAAAAACAGCTTCTTGGCTGCCCAATATGTTTATTTTTCTTATGTATTTGCTCTATCACTGATTCCTTGGAAGAAAGAACCTCAAGTGATATTATTTTAAAATATATGCGCATATACACACAAAAAATTAATCAAGATCTTTAGATGTGAAGTAAAAAGCTTACTCCTTTAAAGTAAAGGAAAAAAAGACATCTTTTCAAAAGTTCATTGCAATAAAAGAATCTTTTGTCCTTCCTCTTGGCATTTTAAGGTTTTAACGAGTTGTTTATATATCTCAATGGCTTGAAAAGACAGATGTATTTTATGTAATCTTCCATGTAAGCTTTTTTCATTTCCCTTATAAATTACTTTTCCATATTTTAAAATGTAGTTGTGTTTTCAAGGAAAAATGGCCAAAAAATATGAGCCGTTATTTGTTGGCCACCATGAACCTTTAGATAAAGTAGGTATAAATCACAGTAAGCAATAAAATTCCATCCTAACTATAAACCACAACTTTATTGAAGAAATGTCTATTAAAATTGTGTTGTCTCATTTTCATTTTACCTGAACATTAATGTATGAGTTTCATTTGAAAGCTAACAGTTAACAACCCATGTTTCATATTCTAATTAACATAAGGGACATCTGTTTCAATTAGAGAAAGCAAACTTCCCAAAGATTCTATGATAAATTGCTTTTATCCTCAGTGAGCTAGGGAAGTAAATTATATATAACACATGAAGAAATAGAAAACAATAAAGAACAAAGATGGCAAACCCCTGAAATATATAATCGAATAATAATAATTTAAGTACACATGTCAAGTTGTTTGTGCAGCAAGTTCAACCCACAGAAGCACAGACCTAATGAAATGGTTTCTTGCTTTTTAATCTCCATAAACCTTTCCTCCTGCTTTTAACTCTTATAGGTTTGAATACAAATCAAACATAGACCTTAACTTCATCTGAAGAAGTTGGAGTCCAAAAAACAAACAGAAGACAAAACAACTTCTGCAATGATTTAAACAGACCAACAAACGTGTGCTTTGATGGATGATTAAAAAGCCCTCAAAGTTAAAGGGGCACAGCTGAATACATGGCCTACATTAATATTGCTGTAGTGAGTAATGAGATGCCTCTGGCTTATAAGTTCCTAATTGTAATGAAATAATCCAGTCCAATCTTTGCAATTAAGATAACGTAAATTCTATTATTTGTGGGATACATAAAAAAGCAATGTGAGAGCTCCCCCTATTGACCCACAATAAGGCATAATGTAACCTGAAATATACTTCCAAATATACATGAACAATATAAAATTTCAGAGGTTTAAGGGATTTTTTAAAAAAAGATAATTTGAGTTCATCAGTTTATCTTTGTAGAATCTGAGGCCTAACAACATTTATTGTCATGGGACAAGTTAGAGTGGCAGATTTGTTTCTGCACTGTTTTCTCTGTATTGGAGTTTGACATCATACAGGTTGTATAATTCAGAAGTAGGAAAGGGCTAAAGAGACCCCCTTGACCTAACTCCTACTTTCTCTTGTCAAATGGACCCGGAGATGGTAACGGATCTGTATAGGTTTATGGCTGCTTGCTAATAGTTTGGAATTATTGGGTTAGGAGCAGAATTCCAGTTATATGTTATCTTTCTATTATTTCTACTCTGGCAGTGTGTTTTGTTTTGAGCCTGACATTTTTATGTTCTTTCTGTAATTTAAGAATATGTTGTTCAAAAATATAAGGATTTGAAATTCTGGAAAACAAGAGGACATTCGTGGTCAGTAAATTATTCTTCGCCTTCTAATGACACATTTTTTTTGTAAACTAACTAGAAAATGTATATTGATACGGTCTTTATATTTTCATACATGCCTCTAGCTATTAAAATATTTATATGATGTGTGTAATTGCTGAAAATGGTAATCTGTACTCCTATTATGAAATCACAAAAAAACATGAAATATATTTCTCTGATATGCTTTCTGGTGAAAATATTTATTGGTCACTAATTTGTTAGTACTTATTGGTAATTAATTGGTCAGCATTTATATTATCACTACCATTCCTGTAATGAATCATGAGATGTTATTGTTTATATTTATGAGATGAACAGGTTTTTCTCCCTATACTTGAAGGTATGTGAAGATAACATGTATGAGTTCAATTAGTATGTTAACTCCTAGAGGGCAAGGGTTATTTTGTGCATCTATTTTTACGCATCTTTTTTTTCCAAAGAACACAGATGCAATGAATGCAGGGCTTTGAATGCAAGTTTTTGATTTGTCACTGCTTGTTATGCAGCTTCTATTGACGTCTGCTCACAGGTGCTACTACTGATAGTCATATTTCCGTTGGAGTGCTTTCCAGAATCCCACAACCTTAATGCCATACTCTACACATGGCATTCTTTCAAAACGTACATATTATCAAATTACCTTCCTTCATCCTATATGCTTAGGCTCTATTGTAGTTAATTGTAGAAGTGTATGTGCAGAGAAATCAAATGAAACCGTATTTATTGAAGAAGATCTTGTGCTTGGTTATGAGAAAGATAAGATCTTTGTTCTCAAATACTTTAGTACTAGAAAAGAATAATCCTGTTTCCTTAAAAAGTTGACTATCATCCATGTATTCTTCATACCTCTATCATCAAAAACACAAAAGTAACAGAAATGAGGGTTTTTTTTTTTTTCATCAAAATGAAGTGTATACATGACTTTTCTTTTCTCTGGTGTTGCCCTTGTATTTTAAATTCTTCAGTTGTCTGTTACCTTTCTGTGTCCCTCTTCATCCTACCCCCAAAACCCATAAGGTAGAATCAGTCTTCATAGAAGCTCAATGCAGGCAAAGACAATGTATACAATATAGTTAAGTTTGAGAATCAGATTATTGCACTGCAAGATGCTACCCTCAAAGTGGAAATCACATAATTATGTATCAGCTCCCAAATTTGATTTTGCCTTTCAAAGAAGATTAATTAATAATGGTTAAAAGGCATTTTGTTTCTCCCACAGACACACAAACATTTCCTTAAGAAGTATATAGAATTGCTTTCATACTTAATGAATACATAAGGCAGCTAATAAAATATACCACTGCCTTCTAGAGATCTAATATCCTTATGGTAAGTTTGACACTTGGTTAAGTACATCTTGTCTTTTAGTCACTTAAAAAACCTTTTTCAAAATTAACAATTTCATGGACTTTGGGTAAATTCGTTGCTAGCTTCAATTTCTGGTTTTCCAGAACTCTTCCTGGAATTTAGAATTGGAAGATAAAAATAAGTCATATTAAGGTAACTTTGATAGTAGAACTTTTAGAATTGGAAAAAGAAGAACTAATGGGTGTTAGTACTTCCTACAATATAATACGAATAAGCAATCTCACATATAATCAGAGGATGCTCAGTCTGGCCAGGGTTAGAGATGAAGCCAAAGCAAGGAAAAGAAGGCAGGTGACACCACAAGGATGCTATCTAGCCTCCATAGGGTGTTAAATCACACAAATTATTATGGCATCGAAAAGTCTATTGGCTTCATTTGTATTTTTCCCTGTAGCCCTATAGCTGTATATATTTTTGTGTGAGGGTAGGGTTGGAGATAGGGGTGGTGGATTGTAGCGGGGCGGGCACTGGTGAAAGGCACTCAGCTGGATTGTAGCGGGGAGGGCACTGGTGAAAGGCACAGCCAGGTGACATAAAGTTTAGCCACTGGCAAGTAAGAACAGTAGAGCTCATAGCCACATTACTTGCTGAAGACATCTTTAAAATAAATTTAATCCCCATTGACCTGATCCCAAGCTCAGCAGTCAGTGTCATGGGATAAACCCAGATTCTAGCAGTAGACATTTTTGGTAACCAGCCATTAGACAACAGGCAAGTGCTTTACCTTCATTGAACTTCATTTCGTGCACAAAATGTTAAGATAGTTGCATGAAGATAGTAGTATTTAACTTCCAAGGTGGTTGTGAGAATTAAATGAGATAAGGCATATAAAATACCAAGTAGGCAGTAAATTATAAGTGTGAATATCAGATAAAAATTGATCCAAGAATGAGGACAAGAGACATTATAGATGAAAGTGCTAACTACAGTTCTGAAAGAGTTTTACTCCAGAAATACAGTGATGATGTAAATTCAGATACTGCCCCCCGCCCACTTTTTTTGCTTTGTTTTGTTTTGTTTTGAGACAGGGTTGTGCTTTGTCACTCTTGCTGAAGTGCAGTGGCAAAATCATGGATCACTGCAACCTCCATCTCCAGGACTCAAGTGATCCTCTCACCTCAGCCTCCAAAGTGACTGAGACTACAGGTGTGCGCCACCGTGCCCAGCTAATTTTTGTGTTTTTGTAGAGACAGGGGTCTCATCATGTTGCCCAGGCTGATCTCAGACTCCTGAGCTCAAGCGATCTGCCCACCTCCAGACCTCCCAAAGTGCTGGGATTACAGGCATGAGCCACTACACCTGGCCTAGATATCCATTTCTGAAATATTCGGAGTAGCAAGTCAAAAGGGAAAAACTACATAATCGTTTTGATAAATTCTGAAAAATCATTTGATAATATTTTACATTCATTTTTGACTAAAAGTAAACTTTAATAAATTAGAATTTAAAAGATATTTTAATGCAGTTAAAATGTATATACTTGTTGGTAAAACAAAATGCAATTAAAACAGGAATAAAGCAAGAAGGATTGCCATTCCCATATTGTTTAATATTGGTCTTGTAGAGTTATCATTCCAGTGGATGAAATATTAAGAATCAGGTAAAAAGATGCAATAATATATAGAGGATATGGTTTAAATCTGGAAAATCCAAGATAATTGCCCTAAAGAAGAAAACAATCTTATTTGTAAAATACTTTCTTAATCCAAGTATTATGTTAGAAATTGGATATATAGGCTATGAAAGAAAAAGTTTACTTTTAGCTACTAGGAAAGAAAGTTCTTTAGTGGGAAAAATGAAGTCCCACAAAAGATAGAAATTAAGTCCAAATGTGGACACATCTATAATAGTTATTTTTAAAATAATCAAAATCACAAAACAAACATCACAATACATTTAATTCCATTTTTGGAAGGTTGAAATATATTTATAATTAGGATTGTAATAGCATTTTGATGCAATAATAAGATTAGTAAAAACTCTAAGTTAGTAGATAAAAGTAACTGCAAAGGGTACTTGATTGTATCAGATCAGTTCAACTGGCAGAACAGTTTTCTTACTGTAAATCAGTGAAACAAAGCTCAGATGGAAAAGGGTATTTTTTCCTACCCTATCCTTTCAACTATTGCCCTATTCTTCATCCTAAACTTTGAGAAATACTTAATTTTCATTTTAATAATCTTTACTTTCAGTTACAGATCATTTCTTTCTTTCTTAAAGTACACAGTAAATTCTGATTCACTGTGTAAAGTTGGGGCATGCGATTATAATACATGTGTAGTTTGAGATTAGAAATTCATCTTGAAAGAATTATCAGGTAAAGTTAATAGAATTATAATTTATATTGGCTGGGTGCAGTGGTTATGCCTGTAATCCCAGCACTTTGGGAGGCTGAGGTGGGTGAATCCCTTGAGGTCAGGAGTCCAAAACCAGCCTGGCCAATGTGGTGAAACCCCGTTTCTACTGAAAATACAAATAAAATAAAATAAAATAAAATAAAATAGCTGGGCGTGGTGATGGGTGCCTGTAATCTTAGCTACTGAGGAGGCTGAGGCAGGAGAACTACTTGAACCCAAGAGGCGGAGGTTGCAGTGAGCTGAGATTGCACCACTGCTCTCTAGCCTGGGCAACAGAGCAAGACTATGTCTCAGAAAAAAGAAAGATTATAATCTATACCAAAAAGTAGTAGATGTTTTATTCCTACTCAAAAGTTCAGGAGTATGGTCCTAAGAGTGATTTGGGAGTTCTAACCAAATGGGTGTTGATTATTAACTGCTACAGTTACCGGCATAACCATCCTTCTACCAAACTGTTTACTACCCACACACAAAAGTTTAGACTGAAAGATGAAAATCCTCATGAGTAGATGGAAAAATGAGTTGGTTTTCACGATAAGAGAATATGTTCTTATTACATAGTTAAATTACGTGGGAATCAGAACACACAATAGGTTTCATTCTGAATTCTGGATATACTTCTAAAAAGCCAGTTCATGATGGAACACAGACAAAAATATTTACAGTAAAATAAACTTTAGACATGGAAAGAGTAAACCTTCACATTTGTGACTTAAGCAACATAGCACTAGTGAAAACCTGATTCAGTAACCCTTTTTCACATGTCTTGAAATTACGAAGTTTTCTTCAGCTATTTTAAAAAAGAAATAGCTTATTAAATTACTTGCATGAATAGTTTCTGGACTTTCATTTCTGACAATACACAAATTAAGTGTCTTTAAAAACAAACAATCCACATTAAAAAAATCCTAAAAGTGCTCGATAAAACTTTTAAAGACATCTTCTTAAATACTTAACTATTCTGGCAAGAAATAAAGGAAGCAGATTCACGAAGGCCAAAAGGAACACGAAAGTATAAACCCAGAGATCTTTTACAGCACTAAGTTGGACAGCTGCCAAGTGGGACATCTGCCAGGTCATGGTACCCAAAGTTTTCTTTCAATGAACCAAGTGAATAAAATATAGATGATAAAGACTATAGACTGATCAGGTGGGAAGTTGAATTAAACATGGCCTCACGATGCCAGCACCTTCAAAAGGCAACATCTTTAGCAAAGAATTAACTAGAAAAAATATGATATCAAAAGAAAAACTAAAAAAATTGGCTGTGAATATAGGGGGGGAAAAAGCCTGAAAATTTTGTAACCACAAGCAAGGCATTTACTCGAGTTCTGAGCCAGAATTCATTCTATTTGTGTGGCCCAAAAACCCCAAGATGAAAAGTTAGTTTAAATTGATCCTGGGTTGCTAGTGCCTTTAGCCACCTGGCAGAAACAAACATTTATCTCCTGTGGGGGATACATATCAAATCAGGGCCACAAAAATTACCCCTGTAAAGTGCTACTAACAAGGTCTCAATTCAAAAGTATAAAATACACAAAGACTACAGGCTTACTTATTATAAAATAAATATACTTAATGCATTTTTAAAAGGTAGGGAACTTATCACAAAGGAATACCAGACAATCCCAAATGTTCAGGAATTTTTTTTGGTGGGGGAGAAAAATAGAATCTCTGTAAATAAAAACTAAAATAATTAATAGAATTCAGTAGATAGGTTGAATGAAAGATTTGACACAGCTGAAGAGAGATGTAGTAAATTGGAAGATGAATAAGAAATTATTGTTTGTAGAACAGAGATACATACAGGAAATATTAAAAGTCAGTTAAGAGACAAGCAAGGTGGAGGAAGCATGTGAAACATATATCTGTTCGGAACTGCAGAATGCAAGATGAGAAAATGTGAAAAAGGCAATACCTAAAGAGGTAGTACTCAGGGACTTTCCATAATTAGTGAAATATATTCAGACTGAGACAATTCAATGAATCCCAAGCACGATGTATATTTTTAAAAATTCACTCTTGGACAATCCCAAGCATGATATATATTTTTAAAAGTCCACTCTTGGACAAATTGTAGTAAAATAATAGAACTTCAAGATAAAAAGAACTCACACCAGTTAGAATGGTGATCATCAAAAAGTCAGGAAACAACAGATGCTGGAGATGATGTGGAGAAATAGGAATGCTTTTACACTGTTGGTGGGAGTGTAAATTAGTTCAACCATTGTGAAAGACAGTGTGGTGATTCCTCAAGGATCTAGAACTAGAAATACCATTGACCTAGCAATCCCATTACTGGGGATATACCCAAAGGATTATAAATCGTTCTACTATAAAGACACATGCACACGTATGTTTATTGTGGCACTATTCACAATAGCGAAGACTTAGAACCAACCCAAATGCCCATCAATGATAGACTGGATAAAGAAAATGTGGCACATATACACCATGGAATACTATGCAACCATAAAAAAGGATGAGTTCATGTCCGTTGCAGGGACATGGATGAAGCTGGAAACCATCATCCTCAGCAAACTAACACAAGAACAGAAAACCGAACACTGCATGTTCTCACTCATAAGTGGGAGCTGAACAATGAGAACACATGGACACAGGGAGGGGAACATCACATACTGGGACCTGTTGGGGAGTGGGGGGCTAGGGGAGGGATAACATTAGAGAAATACCCAATGTAGATGACAGGTTGATGGGTGCAGCAAACCACCATGGCATGTGTATCCTAACCTGCATGTTCTGCACATGTACCGCAGAACTTAAAGTATAATAATAATTTTAAAAAGAACTGATAGGAAAAAGAGATTACCTATGAAGAAATGAACACTAGGCTGGTCTCTCAATAGAAAGAACAACATCTAGAAGACAGCATGGTAATATCTTTAAAGTCCTGAGGATTACCTGCAAATCTGGAATTGTATGAAAGAGCCTATAAAAATATCTTACACAGAAACGAAGGAATTTTACTACCACCAACATACTCTAGAGGAACATCCAAGGGACAAACTTTAAGAACAAAAATGTTTCAAAATGAAAAGCCTGCAGTACAAATAGAAATGATGGGAAAATAAAATGATAAACAGGAGGGTCATCAATACAGAATTTGACTCTATAAAATGATAATTGCCTAATATATGAGGTTAAAAAACCAGAACTAAAATGAGACAAGTATAACATGTAAGTGAGGGAGAAGGGTGTTTACAATGCATTCTGATTTTCAAGAATTGCATGTGAAGAGTAAAGAAATGGATTAAATGTGGATTTTCTTAAGGTACTTTGGCAAACACTAACAGAATAGAAACAGAGCATAGAACTTCTAAATTGCTAGACAGATAATACATACAAACATACATGCATAGTATGCAAATCAGTGAGTTGGAGAAGACAACCAATAAGTCAATTTAGGAACTAAAAAAAATTTTAACATGCTGCACAGATTGAAAAGATAAGAGACTGTTATGCCAAGAAGTTTGAAAACATAAATGAATTAAACAAATTTCCAGGAAAATGTAACTAGCCAAAACTAACTACCAAAAGAAAAGAACATCTGAAGAGTCCTATTATATTAGAATATTGACCAGTGATTTAAAATATTACCACAAAGAAAACAAAACAGAGTAATTTTAATCTTGAGTTCTATAAAATATGCAAATATTCAAGGAAGAGTTAATCTCTATTTTCACTGATACCCCAGAGTCCCCCAGAATGAAAGAACACTCCCTAACTTGTTTTGTAAGAAATTACCTTGATTCAAATAATCAGAGAAGTATGAGAAATTGGAATTTTAACTCAGGAATATGGGAAAAAAATTAAAACAATATCATATGAAATTAACAATGATTCTATATTATGACTAATTGTATTTATCTCAAGAAAGCAAAATTAATACATTAGAAAATGACTTAATGTAGTTTACTACTTTAACGGATTAAAAGAAAAACATCATATACTTCCCTCTTATTTAGAAACATTCAACAAAATTCAATAGTTATTCATGCTTTAAAGCAAAAGATAAAACAAACCAAAATCCCTCAGCAAACTTTCTCAAACTGATAAATATCCTATCTGAAACTATTCTATAATAAGTAGTATTAATAGTAAATTGTTAAACATTTTCTTTAATGGCAGGAACAAGAATGCCTGCTATGATCAATTTTATTCAGCATTGTACATTGTAAGATTTGACCAATATAAGGTAAGAAAATAAATAAAATATCAAAGATTGGAAAATAAGTAATAAACTCTTACTATTCCCATATAATATGATCATCTACATAGAAAACCCTAAATAATTTAAGATATATTAGCATAATTAATAATTGTAATGCTATTTTGCTGATGTAAGATCAGTAATTAAATTCAATTTCATTTCTATATACCAACAACAAAGCACGAAATAAATGTTTTGATATTTTCAATTTATTTGCTTAAATTGACATGAAATAACTGTACATATTTAAAGGATACATAGTGATATTTTGGTACATATCATGTATAATGATCAAATGAGGGTAATTTGCATGTCTATCATCTCAAACATTTATTATTTCTTTGTAATGGGAACATTCAATATTTTCCTTCTGGCTTTTCAAAAATAATATATACCTATAGTCATCCTACAATGGTATTAAACACTAAAACTTATTTCTCCTATCTAGCTGCAATTTGACCTGGTTAGTACTTGAATAGGAGAAAAAAAATTTTAAAGAAGACATTATTGTCAATAATATATAGTTACCTAGGAATAAATCTAACAAAATATATACAAGACTATTATTGAGAAAATTATAAGCTTTAATACAAGACAGTATTTAAAAAGTTAACAGAGGGACAAAGCATATTTATGGGTAGGAACACTCAATATTAGGAAGATACCAATTCTCCCCAAATAATCAAGATAATTAACTTAAACTTGATTAAAATTCCAAGTTGGTTTTAAAAAGTATATATGGAAAAGCAAAATGGCAAATACAGTCAAGACAGTACTTAAGAAGAACTAACAGTTATCATGACTTATAATAAAGCAACTGTAATTTTAGAAGTATGATACAGTGTAAGGATAAACAAACCAACCAATGGCACAGAACAGAGACTTCAATGGACCAACTCACGCATATATGGGAACTACATATGTAACAAAGATTGAATAACAGATCACTGGGGAAGGCATTCAATAAATGAAACAAGTCCAGTTGGTTATTCATATGACAGTAAAAACTAAGTAAACTCCCTAACTTATGCCATAATAAATTCTAGATGGATTCTGAACACATGTAAATGATAAACCTTCAAGACTTTTAGAAGACAGTATTAGTGGGTCAAGCATGGTGGCTAACACTTGTAATCCCAGCACTTTGGGAGACTAAAGCAGATGAATCGTGTGAGCCCAGGAGTTCAAGTGAGACCAGCCTGGCTGACATGGTAATCCCATCTCTACAAAAAAACACAAAAACTAGCTGGGTACAGTGGTGTACTCCTGTAATCCCAGCTACTCAGGAGACTGAATCAGAAGGATCACTTGAGCCTGGGAGGTAGAGGTTGCAGTGAGCCAAGATCACACTATTGCATTCCAGCCTGGATGACAGAGGAAGACCCTGTTTCAAAAAAAGAAAAAAGAGAAAAAGAAGAAGAAGGAGAAGAAGGAAAAGAAGAAGAAAGAAGAGGAGAAGGAAAAGGGGGGAGGGGTGAGGATGAGGTGAAGGAGATGGATGAGGTGAAGGAGAAGAAGAGGAGGAAGAAGAAGGAAGAAATAAGAAGAGGAAGAAGAAGAAGAGGAAGAAGAAGAAGAGGAAGAAGAAGAAGAAGAAGAAGAAAACGAAGAAGAAGAAGAAAGGGGGAAGAAAGAAGAAAGAGGAGGAGGAGGAGGAAGGAGGAAGGAGGAAGGAAGAAGGAAGAAGGAAGAAAGAAGAAAGAAGACGGTATTAGTGAATATCTTTGCACCTTTGACAAAGGAAAGAATTTCTTAAATATGACGTATAGAACACAGACTAAAAAGTAAAATATTTATAATTTCAACAATATTGAAACTGTTGAATTTTGATTTTATGATCAAAAACAGCAAACAGAAAGTGAAAATACAAACTACAAAATGGTTGACAGTATCTGCAATATCTCTGTTTGCCAAAGGATTAGTACTCAAAATACATAATTTCTACAAATTGACCTTTAAAGAGGCAAATAGGCAAGTAGAGAAAAGAGGAAAGATTGGAATAGCCACTTCATAGAAGAAAGTCCCAGAAGATCAAACAACAATGGAAAAGATGCTCACTTCATTAGCAATCCAGAACTCCAGTTGAGGTATCATTTTATATCCAGAATGGTAAACATTTTAAAACATCTGACAATATCAATGGTTAGTGAGAATGTGATGCCATGACAACTTTTATAGACTGCAAGGGACAGAATAAATGCATCACTTTGGAAAATAGTTTTGGGACATTTTCTAGTTCAAAATGTGCATATTCTGGGAGCATCTCCATTCCTAGATAAATGTTTTCACATTACATAGGAATCACGTACACAAATTTTTTTTGTAAGAGACAGAGTCTTGCTCTGTTGCCCAGGTTGGAGTGCACTGGTGCTAGAACGCCTCACTGCAAACTCGAAGTTTTAGGCTCAAGTAATCCTCCCACCTCAACCTCTTGAGTAGCTTGGACTACAAGCACTTGCCACCATGGCTGGCTAAGGTTGAAATTTTTTGTTGTAGAGACGGGGTCCAGTTATGTTGCCTAGGCGGACTTGAATTCTTGGCTTCAAGTGATCCTCCTGCCTTGGCCCCCTGAAGTGCTAGGATTGCAGGCGTGAGCTGCTGCATCCAGTCTACGTACATAAAATCCTTGGTTATAGTTATGAAAATCTGAATATTACTCAAATTCTTTCAAAAAGAAAACAGGGTAAATATATAAAACACTAAGCAATATTTTTAGAGGGTGTATACATATGTGGTAAAACTGTTACGGGATCCTTGGGCTGTCGCTTCACTAGTCAGAAACCTCTGTGGTCAGTGGTGCCTTTGCCTGAGTTTTGCTCAGGCCCCCTGGGCCATCTTGGCCTAGCAGGTTGCACTTGGCTTACACTATTGGCCTGGATCCCATGCCTGTCAAGGGTAAGCAGAGCAGTGAGCAGTGTGTGAGTGAGAAAGCATGGGGTCTGGCCACTGCACACAGCCAGGCACACTGGCTGTGATGGGGCAGGTGCCAGCTCTCTGTAAGGCTACAGCTGGACCAGGCATACCGCAAGCAGCTTCCATGGCTGGCACTGGGGAACACAGTGGCACCTGGAAGCTTGAAGATGCCAGAAACCTCAGAGCCCCAAAGAGGTGTCACAGCGCCAGCTCAGGGAGCTCCTAGGTTTGGGCTCCCTGAACAGTTGCAGCTCTTCTCTCCTTCTTTCTTCTCTTCTTCTTGTCACCTGCAATGTGGCAAGCAAGGGGCGTGTTTCAGCCCTGTTTGTGTTACAGTTCTTTTAGCACTGTCATTCAGCAGATCCCAAGCTCTTGTCCTGTGTCCAGGAAGAATGAGGTTTGCGAACAAGTGGAGGGTGAGCAAGGCAAAGAGTTTTATTGAGTGACAGAATGGCTCAGTGGAGACCTGCATTGGGTAGCTCCTCTCCACAGGCAGGGTATCCCCACTAGGTCAGCACTCAGTAGAGAGGAGACCCAGGAGTGAGTAGTTCTCTGCAGGTAGGCCATTCTGTTGGGTGTTCAGCTCTTAGCAGATAGGAGACCCTGGAGTAGGTAGCTCCTCACTGCAACTGGCAATCCCGATGTCTGCTCAGCTCTTAGCAGAGAGGAGACCCTGGAGTGGGTAGCTGCAATCTGTGGCTGGTCATCTCATCCTCTCTTCAAGTCTGGCTGAGGTTTTTATGGGCTTCTGTCAGGAGGAAACGTGCCGATTGGTCCATAGGCAGCCATGGGTGGGCCTGGAAAAAGCACCATAAGTTCTCACTCTGGTCTGTGGGGCTGGCAGCCCAGACTCCAGGTTTCAGGCCCTCCCCAATTTGAAGGTGGGGCTTCACTGGGACCCATCCCTTTCCTGTCTGCCTCTTGCCAACATTCATGGCACCTAGGCTGTTGGTGTGGAGGAGGGGTGCCTGCAGGCCAGCACTAAACCACCCCTGCCCCAATTTGGCCTTCCTCCTGTGCGTGTCAGTGCCCAAAGCACAGAGGGGATCGAGGTCACAGAGGGCTGGAGTGTCAGTGCTGCCCCAAATGTGCACACACTCAGCCGGGTTGTGGCAGTGCCCAGGATTGGCTGCAACTTTGCTCTGAGATCGGAGCAGGTCCCAGGAGCAGGGAGAAGCCAGCCAATGGGAGCAAGCAGTTCTGAGCTGTGACTGGGCAGCCCCAGCTGTACCCAGGGAGGGCAAGACTCCCATCCTGCCAACTTGGAAGGGGGCGGGGCTTCCACAACTCTGCTTAGTTCTCACCAGCTCCATGTGGTGTTCAGCCCCAGCTGTGCCTCCTCCACTGCAGCTGGTATCATGTGAGTGGCTGCTCCAGATGGGCCACTGCTGCCATCAAAACTACAAAGAAATACAAGAGAATGATGATTCTAAAATTCAGAAGAATATCAATAAATCTTTCAGAGATGCGTGTAGGACTTCAAAGTATTAGTAATATTCTACTTCAAAAGTAGAGTGGCGTATTTTAACAGGCCTGTATGCTTTATATATACTTTTTGAGGGTATAAATTTTTAAAATTGATATATTTTTTGCAAAAAATTCTGAGTATTTGTTGGGTTTCGCAAAGAGTAATAATTTATTTTCTCCAAAAGCAATGGTGATTTTGCTGCTAACTTTAGAGGATGTGGAAAGAAGGCTAAGGAAATACTCTCAAAAACAGTATACTTGACATTGAAAGTGGAGACAATCTTATTCTATGTATGTTTGTAATTCCAAAGGATTTGTACTCACCATCTTTTGTAAAAGTTTTACTGGGTACAGTATATTTCCCTACTCTTTAAAAAATCTAATGAAACTATAGATTTTATTGTGTATACAGTATAGAGATTTGAAAGAGGCCACTACAGTATCCCAATGATGAATATTGTTTGGTTATGTATATAGAGTCTCCAATCAGGTATTATATCCTGCCTTGAGACACATGCTGGGATTGTCCCACTCATAGGCTAAGTGTTGATTTTGTATTTCTACAGGTATTTCTTGTGCTAAAATTCTATAGGTAGAATGTAAAAACTGTTTTGTTGTAGTGAAATGTGTCTACCATTGTTACTCTGATATTTGGATGAAAAGATTTTGTTGTGTGTGTTTTTTTTTTAAACAATAATAATGTCATGAAGTAATTATTTTTCACTTACACACAATGGAATGTAAGTACAACTTTATGGTTTAATTAGGCAGATAGAAAGCTGATAGTTTTTATTCAAGCTTAAACAAGGACTCTTGCTCAATACATTAAGCTAGTTTTGTTGTTAACATAGGGAAACAAAGAAGGAGAATGTGCCTGGTGCTTAGGATGTCTGATAAACCAAAACACATCTAGCAAAAATTCTCAGTTTGAGGATTTAAAAATTATTAGTTCCTACTGAAGTAGGAATAAACTCTTTACACTGACATCCTGTTAGTGTCTTTAAAAACAAAATGCCTTGTGATAAGTAATCAGATACATCATTATACACCTGTTAGAACAAAAAGTACTGTATGCTGACTGTCATAAAGAGTAGGAAGTAGGGACTGGATGCTTCAAGAGATTGGGCAATAATAAAAAGGCATCCTTTCAGCTCAGAAGACAGTAGCTGATTTTATTCCAGACAATGCTGGGAGATGCTGGAACTCATTCCTACCTGATGACTAACAAGGGCCTTATACAGGCCATCAGATGGTATCAGTATCAGTTCAGAATCTGATGGAAAGCTGTCCGCACAGTCAAAGTTAGTATGAAGTATCATGATACGTTGTAAGCAACCTCAGCTTGGAATATTTTTTTCATCTCCAAAACTAGAAATTAAGCCTGATCTTAATTTGTTGTAGTTGAAAGAAAAACACGTTATAGATTTTGTCTCTTTCTATTCAGGATTGCCAGAGCTACCAAATAAAAATAAAAGAAGCTTAATTAAATTGTGATTTCAGATAAACTGTGAATATGTTTTTATTATACCTGTGTCTCATGTAATATGTAAGACACACTTATCCTTAAAAAAATGTTTATTTTTATTTTAGCTTCCTGTGTTTTAGGTAACAACTCTTTCCCCACATGCTCCCTAGTCAAGTTCCAAGGTTTTTGTGGTAGTTTCTCTATGGTGATTTTTAAAAAGCAATATGGACTGATAACCCTGAATTCAGCTTGGACCTGAGACTAATTCTGAACATCCGGAAGAGTTAGATGATGTAGGTTTATTTGTTACAGTTCTTGGACTATTCATGCCAAGAGAAAATAAAGTCTCTAGGTTAGCCAACATGGGTGGTGAATCTTTGGATCTTTGCCAGGTGGTGCTTCATTGATTCTTCCTGGCTTGATTTGCATAGGAATAAAGGATTCAGTAAGAATGGTGAAATGCAACAGCCTTTGTAAGATACTTAGAGTTTGTTTTGCACAATGTGACTAAAAGCAACTGGTCTTTCTGAAACAGTCTTTTTTCTAAAGAAAGCCAATATCAAGAGGAAAATGGCAAGTGTTTAAAATATAGATTGAACAATCATGTCCTGTTAGAATTTTGTGTCACTTCAAATCACTCCTAACAAATAATATAATTTAAATAAGTGTTATTTAAATTGCCTTATATCTCAAAATGGCAATAAACAATACTTTCTACAATCAGTCTACCCATAAGTATTGACATGTGTTAAAAGTCTCAAAGGAAAAGAAGAAAATGTGTAACACATTGTGCTGGTCCTTTCCATACACATTATATTAACGTTATAATGGAGTTATAACTCTTTGGTAGAAGCATGGTAGAGCTATTCAAATGCATTGAAGATAGTCAGAGGCAGTATAATGGACTGGAAGGAATGTGGACTTTGTAATTAGACCATTACACGGCACTTATTTTTGAATTCACTTGGGAGATGGCCTCATTCTTTCACATGATTGCATTTTTCTCTTACCCTCCTAAGCATGCCTTGAAATACATCTCTCCAATTTCTTCCCCCAGTGTGTGCGATAGAACCCAAGCAACCCATGGTATTGCCTTCATAGCGTAAGCTCTCTGCCCACTTTAGGCACTCCCAGAAAATTTTTTAGCCTCTACTAAAAAAGCCCGAAGGCATTTGGAGAGTTGGTGTGCCCTGGAGTTCAGTCTAAGAAACTGTGGCCAACAGAACTCATGGTGGCTACCCTGGGAAGTAGAACTTTGCAAGTTGGCATGAAGGTGGGCCTCTACAGGCATCTTTACTACAGAAAAGATGATGCTAACTGGAAATAAACTCAGCAAGCCTGCATCATTTATTTTATCCCACATCGAGAACAGTGAATGACATTAAGGACTGTTTGGAGATCAGAGCCCAAGAAAGAATAGAGTCACACCAGCACCAGGAAGGAGAGGTGGGAGTCTGTCAACCTACAAGTGCTTAGCCCTTCAAAAAACAATTTTTTGGGCTTAATTCTAGCTAATAGCCATTTTCTGATGACAACAATTTTGCCTAAGGCTGGCTTTCCTCAAAATGGTACTTTCTGAAGTCTGATGAGGCTCATAATGAAGGGTAGCTGTAGTGGTTAATTGTATGTTCAACTTGACTGGGTCACAGAGTGCTCAGAGTAACTATTACTGCGGGTGTGTTTCTGAGGGTGTTTCTAGATAACAGTAGCCTTTGAATTGGTGGAGTCAGTAGACCACCCTCCTCAGTTTGGGTGGGCATTATCTAATCCACCGAGGGCCTGAGTAGAACAAAAGGTGTAGAGGCCGGGCGCGGTGGCTCAAGCCTGTAATCCCAGCACTTTGGGAGGCCGAGACGGGCGGATCACGAGGTCGGGAGATCGAGACCATCCTGGCTAACACGGTGAAACCCCGTCTCTACTAAAAAAATACAAAAAACTAGCCGGGCAAGGTGGTGGGCACCTGTAGTCCCAGCTACTCGGGAGGCTGAGGCAGGAGAATGGCGTGAACCCGGGAGGCGGAGCTTGCAGTGAGCAGAGACCCGCCCACCGCACCCCACCCGGGGGGGCGAAAGGGGGAGACCCCGTCACAAAAAAAAAAAAAAAAAAAGGTGTAGAAATGAGAAATGAGGAATTTACTCATTTTTTCCTGTCTCACAGCTGAGTAGGAGCCGCTCATCTCATCTTTCCCTGCCTTTTGAACTCAGAATGAATTATACCACTGCTTCTTTGGGGTTCCATCTTGCAGAAGGCAGATTTTGGGATTTCTCAGCCTCCATAATTGTGTGAGTCAATTTTTCATAATATCTCTCTCAATATATATATTTCTCTCCATATGCATGCATGCATGTCTCTCTCTGTGTGTGTGTGTGTCCTATTGGTTTTGTTTCTCAGGAGAACCCTAATACAATACTCATAATGTAACTCAGCCTGGTGAGTGAAGAAAAACTCCCTCTTTAAGACAATTCTGTGGATTCAGAGCAAACATACCATGCCCCATTTACACTGACTACTCCTCTTTTCTCTTTTAAATTCTTCTTTAGCTGGGCATGCTAAATAGAACCCCTTCCCACAATGAAAAGATAGCTGCTGAATTTTCCTATAAGAAACTCAACCCAGTCATTACTCCTTAGCACTTATTTATTAAAAACAGAAACGACGACATTCATCCTTATACATTGGAATGCCCAGTTGGGCATTTCTAGAAGAGAGACTGATTTATAAGTTAAAGCCAGTTCTTTTATGAATAAAGGGACAAAATAAAGCGTAGGCAATTATATGAACAGGAATATCAATGTTGTTGATTCATTTTATATCACCACTTGTAATACTGTTATTAAATTTGCCTAAGACCAAATCTTTCTTGCAGGGTTTCTGACCTAATTGAAAGGTCACTCATTGTAGCACTTGCCATCCTCCTTAGGAGTTCTACATTTATTGACTTCACTCAAATCAGTTAAGAGTGATGCTCTGGCATGTGGTCACTGGCATGTCTTTACATCTCATCACAGCCTTGCCATTGACGTATGCCACTCTTCATGCCTGACTTCCTCCTTCATGCCATCACACCCATTATAGGCTATCCTAGTGGTTCTAAACATGACTGTACAATCAAAATCTCTGATGCTGGGGCTCAGGAATCTACAATACTGAAAAGTTTGCTGCCCGGGATATTCTAGTGCAGCTAGTACACTGACAATTATCTACAGACTTTATACGATTAGCCTGGGCTAATCCCCTTTGAAAAATTTTCCCAACTCATTGTCAGATTCTCCAATACTACCAAAATTCTTATTTTAACTTTTCACAGCTCCAGGACCTAACCTGCTACTATCTGCTTTCCTACATTTTATCCATGCCCTTGGACCTTCCTCACTGAGTTTAGCAGTGCCAGGTTCTAACTTCCAGTGGCCTGTTACCTGGCATCTTAAGCATTGATCCTACTTTATAAACCCACATGGCCCTTGAAATCCTTCCTTCCCAATTCCCAGGCTTCTACAGTTGTCCCTTTCCTCTAAAATCATCAATGTCTACTTTTTCTCTGGCATACTACACGCTGAAACTCAGCACACCTGTGACTGCATGTCAATGTCTTAAAGCAAATCTCATCCTATTTACGGAATAGCATTTCCCCTTCACCTGCCATTATGCACTCTCTGTTCTGAGAGCTGGCAGGCTTCCTGAGGGCAGGGACAATGTTGCAGGCATCTCTGAATCCAGTAACACACACTTCTTCACACATGAAATGTGTTCAGGGGCCAAGTGTTGAATAATTTATTTCACCCTGCTCTCCTTATTTGAAATTCCCCCTCTACGCATGTTCGCTCATCTACTTGACCTATCATTTAAAACATAGCAAAGGCTTATTCCTGATGACTCACAAGTACTGACTATTCCCATCATTAAACTCTTTCAAGCCTAAACTTTATGAAACAATTTAATATTCATCTATTCACTATCAAATTTTATCCCATATTTTATACAATCTTAAATATACATCTAGATTTCTATTTCTTTAAGGAAAAACTGCATCTACAACTTTGTGAAAACACTCACAGCATGCATCACAAATGAAGCATTCAATAACAGTTTGAAGGCTGGTCACAGCCTGTAAACGGTTATGAAGGACTCATGCCTGTAATCCCAGCACTTTGGGAGACCGAGGTGGGCAGATCACCTGAAGTCAGGAGACCATCCTGATCAATATGGTGAAACTCTATCTCCACTAAAAATACAAAACTTAGCCAGGCATGGTGGTGGGTGCCTGTAGTCCCAGCTACTCAGGGAATTGCTTGAACCCAGAAGGCAGAGGTTGCAGCGAACCAAGATCGCACCAGTGCACTCCAGCCTGGGTGACAGAAAGAGACTCTGTCGAAAAAAAAAAGAAAGAAAGAAAGAAAGAACAAGTGAAAAGAAAGAAAGTCTGCAACGTAGACTTTCAGGAGAGCTGGGCTAGGAGCTGTGCTAGACCTGCTTCTTCTATAAACTAGACATGGAATCCTGGAGAAGTCATTGACCTTATTTCAGCCTTGGTTTCCTTATCTGTGAAAAATAAAAGTTCAGTCATATGATTTCTAGTGGTGCAGCCAGTTCTGATGTTCATCATCTGGGGACATTCCAGCTGCCTTAGGAAACTGCTGGAGTTGTATATTTGTTCCACCTGTTTCCTCTGCCTGGGCCACTGCTCTTCCAGACACCCACTTGGCTTGCTCTCTCACTTCCTTCAAATCTCTGCTCACTTTTCACCTTCTCAATGAGGTTCATCCCGCCTACCCTATTGAAGAATTCAATCCACACTTCTCCCTCACCCTCTACCCTGCCACAGCATACTCAATCCTTTTCTTTTGGCATATGTGTAATTTTGTTATTTATTATACTTTTGTTTGTTTGTTTGGTGTTTTAGAGATAGGGCCTTGGTCTGTCTTGCAAGCTGGAGTACAATGATGTGATTATAGCTCACTGCAACCTCGAAATCCTGGGTTAAAGGGATCCTCTTGCCTCAGCCTCCCAAGTAACTGGGCTTACAACTGTGGACCACCAAGCCCAGTTATTTTTGTAATATTTATTTATTTATTTATTTATCTATTTTGTCGACATGAGGGTCTCACTGTGTTTCCCAGGCTGGCCTCAAACTCCTGGCTTCAAATGATCCTCCTGCCTTGGCCTTATTCTGTTTTATCAAGTCTCTCCCCAGTAGAATGTAGCTCTCAAAGGCCATAGAACTTAGGCTGTTGTGCTCCCTGGTGTACCAGGAGCACATTGAACAGTGCCTGGCAGTTGATGCTCAACAAATATTTGCAGAATGAATGGATCCATTTATAATGGGAACAACCTTTTATAAACTAGATTTTTAGAATCCAAACTCTCTGTAACCTAAAACCATAAACATCATTTTGACTTTGCCTAGTAAAACTGACTAAAAACCAGAAGGTCTAAGGCAGAGGTAGGGATGTGATTCTAATAATAATAGATATCACATTGCTGAATTACTTCTTAAAAATGGGTTAGAATGAATTATTCTAAATGTGTCCTCGACAAGCTTTATATATAGTGAAACTGTAGCTCTTTGGAATCCTGGGGAAATGATACATTTTGGTTATAAATTTTAACCACTGATGTTGAAATGTGGTACCACATATTCATAAACACAATAGTACTGAATATTAATGATTTTTCTTTGATGAATACATATTTTATTACTCAGTGTTCTAAATTGCAAATAAGTCTCTTGCTGTAACTGTAAAAGAACATAAAGAAAATGTAGAAATGTAAGATAAATTTATTTTGCTCAAGTACATACCCTTAAATTGATAATATTGCAGCATTCTAAAACTCTTCTTGTGATTTGCTAATCATTATGATCTATTTAAAAGCAGTTTTTAAAAAGTGAATTTGATCAATTAAAGATTACAATTTTAATCAAGATTTAGTCAAGACTTTACAGTGGAATAAATTTTATTTTTCTTCCTTTCTATCACTATTCTATATATTTTAAAGCTTTGTCTTCTCTCTGGTCTGTGTCCAATTTTTGGACTGTTTTTAGTTTATTTGCATCTCAGCACCTCGTCATCTTTCCAATATTAAGAAAATTGAAAGACAAAACAATGTCAGGATTGGTTCTCTGGCACTCTAGAGGAAGACTGAAGAAGCCATCTCAGTAGAAGCAGTTGCTCTATTTGAAGAAGATTGAAGATGTAGGGCTCAGGTGGGCATGAAGCAGAACCACTGTGCCTGAGGCCACAGTGATGGACAGAAAGTGGAGCAACAGTGGCCTGCCACCTTGATAAATCAGAAGTTCTGTCCTATGGATGTCATAGGGAAGTGGGATTACTTCCTGGTTCCCCTGGAAATATAGCTTACATTATGATCCTCCAGAAGAATCCACTCTCTACCACTGTTGACCAAGAGGAACCAATCCTGTTGTAATATGGTTATTAAGCGTTCTATGCCCACAACATTTCAAACTTTTGAGTGGCTCCATAGTGACTATGAGGCATTTTAAGGACTAGGAAGACCATTCTTGTGTATTCATTCCCTTGTCTACATTTTCCCATGATTCAGCCATTTTGCATTTAATTTCACTACGACTGAATGTGAGATTTCAGTTCCTTTCCAGGAGCATTGAGTATTGTTAGTTCAAGCGTGACTTTCTAGCTAGCAAGTATGTTTCACACGCTAGAAAGATTCCCTTAGCTACCTCACTCTATCCCTAAAGTGATTCACTTTTTGTTTTAAAAGAATTTCTGATCCCTTTGTGGATGTGAACATTTCCTAATATCTTAGCCCCTGCTGGGACTCTGAGCACTTGTGGAGAATTTGTCAGTATGAAAACAAGTAATCACTGGCATGCTAGTGTAGATCAGGTATAGGTCCATGCCCATTAAGATAGCATGGAGGGAAATAATAATGAGATTTTCAGCATGATCTTACATGCTTACATTTTCAGCATGATCTTACTGTTACAAGATCAGCTTGAGTCTTGGACTTTGGCGAGTTGGCAAGTATTTAAATGTTGGTTTTTAAAATGTTCCTTCTATGGATGGACTTACATTTTTCAGAAAATTTTCCATGAAAATTAATACATTTTCTGCTTTCAGGTTAATTTTTACGTTTTTATGAATAGATGTGAAATAGAATTTAAGATCTGGAAGAGACTATCAATTCAGTCTTGAAATTGATAGAATTGTTCTGTTTCCCTTGAAATCTTTACACATAATTTCAGAATGTTGCCCTCTGCTTAGAATATCTCCACTTCTACTACCACCTCCTGCTTCCACCCCATCCTCCAGCTTATTTCATACTAGGAAAATTCTTCATTCATTATTTTGTTCAGATGTCCCATCTCTGAACTCTTGGCACTGATAATTGTTTCATCTTCATTGCTTCCATTACACTTTGTACAGGTATGTCAGAACTTATCTTGCTATATGTTGCTATCTTGAGGTATTTATCTCATCTGCTAGACCTGAGCTCCATAAGAGTGTCGACTTAGTTATATTTCCATCTATGATATGCATAGACTATGGTAGAAATTTAATAAATATATCTTGAGAGAGCAAGTTAAATTCTCACTGAATTAATTTTAAACACAACTTTACTTGGGTATAAAATCTCTTATAACTAGATTTATAACTTACTTGTATACCTGAAGAGCTAAAATTTTTCCACCACTTTCAGGTATTATATTTTAATGTAATAATACACCAGAGTGCATATAAAATTAATACAAGGTACTTAAAATGAGAAAAAAGTGCAGAAATAAGAAAATAGCTTTTTGTTCAATGATTCTTGGTTGTATTTATGTTCTAAATTTCTTATAACTCAAACTCAAACTAAGTAAATGCAAAGATAATGTACATTTGGAGTTTTACGGTATATAAAATGTAGTGTTGTATGAACTTAGTATGTGACACATAATATATAATGTATAACTGTTCTGAATCTGTGAAAAATTACATTAATAAGGTTAGTTTTTAAAAATAGCTGGCTGGCTGGCCATGGTGGCTCACGTCTGTAATCCCAGCACTTTGGGAGGCTGAGGCGAGCAGATCACCAGGTCAGGAGATCAAGACCATCCTGGCCAACATGGTGAAACCCTGTCTCTACTAAAATACAAAAAATTAGCCAGGCATGGTGGCATGCACCTGTAATCCCAGTTATTCGGGAGGCTGAGGCAGGGGAATTGCTTGAACCCAGGAGGTGGAGGTTGCAGTGAGCCGAGATAGTACCACTGCACTCCAGCCTGGCGACAGAGCAAGACCCCATCTAAAAAGAAAAAAAAGAAAAAAAAATAGCTGGCTATAAAACTGTCTTTGATGTCCTTGTGAAAATTCCCAAAGACTCTCTCTCTCTCTCCATATATATATGTGTGTGTGTGTGTGTGTGTGTGTGTATATATATGTGCCAGACATCTTTGCCAGAATGATTCCCCAAGTAAATTTATCATTGAAGACGTCAAGGTCATGATTGAAGACAATGACCATAGTAAAATAAGATTAACTGGCAAGATTATATATTGTAGTTCTGTTTAGTCTTCAATTTTTGAGGCTGATAGTTTAACAAATGCTTTCACCTTCATGATAATTAGCCAATGTAACTGTATTGAAGTTTGTATTTCTTAGATTTGTTGGATATATTTTTCAATTCTACATTTTACTTCTCATAAATCACATTCTCTGTCTCTTAAATTCTCTCATATTTTTCCTATTCATGGAAACTTACATAAATGTATAAAACTTACTGTAACTAATTGAATCTGGAATGTAAAACTTTCTTATTTATTATTCTGCTGGCAAGCTAAAGATTTTAGGTCCCTAATGGACCAAAGGGCACATGTCCAGCTATCAGATATCAGACATTTCCACAATGCATCAGTGAGATTCTACATTTTCACATTTCTCTTAATAGATTCTTTTCGTCAGTATCAATAGAGAAATTTTACCTTTGTGTTTCATAATTTTAGCATAATATCTGTTCTAAATCTATGAAAAAACTAACATAGATTATAAGTTTGTCTATTCCATATTTATTTTGTCATCATATACATAACTTATAAAATTTAATTACTCTCACGAACAGGCTAGAACAATTTCAAAACTCTTTATAAAAATAAACATATATATAATATGTTCTTTAAGGTATTATTGTGAGGAACATTTCCAATCAACCTATCTGAAATATGAATTGAACCCCAAAATTATTTGGATTGATGTAAATGGATAGATGTTTATGCGGCTTTTTTTTGGTAAGGGCAGCAAACTGTCAATGATGGATGAGGTGATAACTCCATTACTGATGGCTTCAGATGCCCACACAGAGTGCCTGTGGTCTTATCCTGCCCCCGCTGTGTACACATACAGCATTCTGCAAGGAGGCTTATCCGGAGAGACCATTTCCTTTGTTTCTCCTACAGAAGGCAGTCTAATGGCCTCCTGAAACACGATGAGATCTATCTTACACAAGTTGGTTCATGCTCTAGATTAATGTGTCTCTAGCTGTGGCCGCAAAATCCAGTGGACAAGCAAGTTATTGCAAAGAGTCCACAATGCACTTTCCAATAAAGTTAAGCATTATCTTTATGCGGTGTTAGCTTCACATATAATGAATTTATGTTGTGATTAACTAGATACTAATAATTAAAAGCACCTCCGAATTCATTCATGGAGTAGTAGAAACATCTCTGATTACATTATGTGGCAGCACAGGGAATTTTTGACACTTAAAATAGAATATTTGTACAACGAAAGTTTGGGACTCTACGTCTTAAACCATTCTGTTAATTTCATTTAAATACTCAATACATTAATAGGAAAAACCGTGAAATGCTATGACATTAATGCGAAAACTACATATGAATACAACAAGTGCCCCTTTATCTGAGGGGGATACATTCCAAGAGTCTCAGTGGATGCCTGAAGCCTCGGATAGTACCGAACCCTATACATGCTATGTGTTTTCAATCTAATAAGCAAGGGGGTTTCCAAGTGAGTAACTGGCGGATGGATACACTAGACAAAGGAATGGTTCATGTCCTGCTTGGGACGGAGTGGGATGGTGAGAGATTTCATCACACTATTCACAATGGGGCACAATTGAAAACATATGAATTGTTTATTTCTAGACTTTTTCATTTATTATGTTTGGACTGCAGTTGACCATGGGTAACTGAAACTTCAGAGAGGAAAACCACAGATAAGGCAAACGACTACTGTAAATTTTTCATTGAGAAGCTCTTGAAAGAATGCACCTTTCAAAAATAATTGTTGTTTCTATTTGCATATCCCCATGGGAAAAGAAAATGATCAATAGTAGCATCGCATAGTGAGTTTCACTTTGCAAAATCACAGCTTCATATAATCACTTGCTAATTTGACTCAAGATGAGCTCACGACATCACTTGCATAGTATTCCCTAGCAAAAACCATTTGGGTTTCTGGACATGACACATGGCAAGAGTCTTGCAGATGACAGTCCAGCTTCAAGGGAAAACAGATTTGCTTGTACTTTGCTAATGTCCTCTCTATCCCTCTCCATTGCAGGTCAACATGGAACATCAAGATATTGCTTAGGAGAACCCTGTTAACTTTTTGTATTTATCTTCCAACCCCCAGAGCATCAGTGACTTGCTTGCTGTTCCCCTGAAAATTAGCTTGGCAAGTATTGAAGGCTTAGAATGAAATCAATACAATGTGTAAATAGACTGACTAGAAACCTTGCTCATTTTCTGTAATCAACAAGTCATTAATCAACAACAAATACTTATTGAGCACATCTTATCTGACTTGTTAGTTCTGATGAATTCACAATAGCCAAAGGGGCTATCATAGTGCTTTTAAACAGTCTTCCCCTCTGGTAAACCTTCCCCATTGCTCCTGTGTATTTAGTTCACTGTATCACATGCAAAATGAAGGAAAACGACCCTTCCTACTTCCTGTATTTCAGAGAGAAAAGGTTCAGATCCACCTGTCCTGGGAGAGCCTGAACCAAAATAGCAACCTAGCTGATATTTGCACAGTTAACCTGTGTGTGGATATGATCTTTGAGAGACTCATTTATTAATCCAACATGTATTTATTCAGAGCTAGAACATCTGAGGCTCTGTGACACATATAGATTGAGCTGGAGATAAAGACTCAAGAGACAGAGGAAGCATATTAATGAGCTCAGTCACAGTCATGGCATTAGAATGCACTTTACTATTTGCTGATGTGTAGAAATACAGAGAATCAGAATGTTAGAGCTGGGCTCTGAACACTTTCCCTATAGGAGGAAGAAAATGCAAAGTACAAAGAGACTATCTCCTCTCCTTTCTTGGCATTTGAAAATGAGACTCTGTGTGAGAAGCTCTGGGATAGCCTTTTGCTGTTCTGCGGGGCTGCTTTGCATAGATTCATCAACTCTGGGAATAGCCAGTCCTCCAAAGAGAAAGGGGAAATCTGGCTCATTGCATTCTGTCAAGTAAAAGAGGAAAATTCACGTTTGAATCAACTTGAAGGTTAGTAGAGAAAAGAATCACATAAATGCATTCCTTTTCCCCAAGGCTAGGCTACTGTCAGCAGAAGATGATTGAGTTAGCAGAGGCATTTCCCCTTTTTTCTAAAATTTTCAGCATCGTAAATTCCACCCATGCGTACACACTGCCCCTACTTGACACCCCCCTTAAACACACCCTTTACAGACAGCATCTGAGTCTGCCAGCTTTGTAAACCTCCTTATTGAACTAGGCCAGATTTCTCATCACAAACATATACCATGGAGGAAATAGCTGAAATTGGCTTAAATGGTTTAAACTAGCCATCCCATTGTATTGGTGAGAAAGGAAAATGAGAAATGCAAACAAACTAAATAATTATGTCCTGTTTACATCTGTAAAATGGTGTAGAAAACTTTTGCAGACTTTACTTTTTGTTCTACCTCAATATTCTCAAAACAATTGCTCTACTTCCCTTATAGTTAGTGATCTATACAGAGAATCATAGAAGAACACATCTTTCTGAAGGAATGAATGACCACAGTATATATACCAATTATTTCATTATTGTTCATTGGCCCAAGAATTTATACATACTATGCACATTATAGATTTATTTATATTAATTTGTAATACTTAGTGATGATGCCATTGTATGTTTTCATACTTTTAAATTTCATTCGTAACTGGTTGCGGGAAAAAAAAGTCCACTTTTGTGTGGATGAATTTGTAAGAAAGATCCAGGTATCTTATAATTCCTTTCTCTCTTATTGTTCCATTTTAAAACATCCTACTAATTTTCTATCTTCTCTCATTGGCCCAAGTAGCATTAGAACTTTTATTAATCCTTAATGTTTTATCTCATTATTACTTTTTGCTCCATTACTAATACTCACAAATAGGACTTCAGAACATGCAAAAACCATCTGGCATACTCCAGACCATGAGATCTAGGAGACTCATGCTACCTGGAAAAGACTTGATTCATTTAGCATTGCTCATTTAAAATATTTTCTTTGGTTAGTCTAGTGCTTGTTTTAAATACTTGCGTGCTTCACTTTAAGATTTATTACGTCCATTAGCATTGCTTTGTTGAAACTGTAGTATGCATTCTAACAAGTATCTACAATTTATGGTGGTAAGTTCAAAGTTGTGTAATTATTGTTGTAATTTCCAACTCATTCACTTGTCACTTTTTATTTCCAGGCCTTCCCACAAAAATTTCCAAAATTAAAAAGGCTCTTGTCCAACTTGGTCTTTGTTCAAAAGTTAATCATTTTAGCTTTTAGTGAAGCAAAAATCTGCCTTAAAATATGTCATTCTTTTTTTTTTCCTATTTAACTCACAAAGATGGGTCACCAAAGCTCAGAAAATCTGGCAAAGTGAAACACTCAAATGGCTGATTTGCTAAATGTAATTTTTTCCGAATATAATGTTTTTAACTAATATTTTAGAGTTAATGGATAAACGTATAGTAAGCTTTCTTCCAACATGTTTTTGAAATCTCAGTTGAGAAGACCTTGCTAGATTGCACAGAGAAATGAAGCTTAGTCTTATTTCCCTCTCTAATTCATCCATGCTTGTAAATAAAGCCAGTATAGTCAAGAAGTGTTATTTGAGCAGCAACACCATGCACCACATTTGCATAAGTATCCTGTTTTTCTGCTATTGCCTATTTTCACCATTAACCATTTTTCTAGCCAGTACTGTGACAACAGCTGAAGGATCACATTTGCATTTCACAGAGGTGCTCATGTACCAGTCTTTGGGTTCAGTAGGTGCTTTGTCTTAGTTTTTAAAAAGTGTGTCACCTCCCATGTAACTAGGTCATCTCTCATTGATTATAACAAAAAGTTATGATCAACTGACAGAATATGGCATGTATATTTTCAAGAAATATTTGTTTCTTGCCATAGTAAATTACTGGGTTTCAAAAAAAAGTGTTTTTTCCTACAATAGTTGAATCTTCTATTGAAAATTTTCATGAAAGTTGTTTGCCTGTAGGTAATCCTAGTATCTATTTTTTAAACTTTTTACAGGAGTGAAATCCTTCCTCCAAATAAAATATGAACATAAATTCCAATATATAGAAAGACAAAATGAAGTTTCTCCGGTTAAGGTGAGGGTAGTGATTTAGAGCTGCATCAGCTCAGCCCTTCTTTTGCTGTTTAAGATGGTTTCTGAGGCAGCTCCATGCACTCCTAAGGCTCCAAAAAGCAAAGTGCTTCACATTCTCCTAAGGTTTTACTTTTATCTTTTTAGCTATAGATATTATGAGTTAACAGGCATGAGGCATACACAGTTTCACGCAAATTAACGTCAAGTAAGGGAGGCAACATCTGCATTTGTCACTCTGGAGCTAACCCAAATGACAGATCTAAATTCAAATCTCTAACCAGTTGCATCACCTTTTGCAGCTTTAGTTTCTTTCTCTGAAATTCATTATTAATCGCCTACCTTGCACAAATGTTGCTAGGATAAAATGTAATAACATATAAAAAGACCTCAGTAAATGTTAGCTTTCATCCCATGTAGCTATCAGTTCTTCTTTTGATGACTTGGTGTTTCAAACAATTTTGTAGATCATCTATAAAGCTCTTGTTATTATGTGTACAGGCATAGCTCATTTTATTGTGCTTCACAGATACTGTTTTTGTTTTATTTTTTAAAATTGAAGGTGTATGGCAACCCTGCGTCACCATTTTCCAACAGCATCTGCATATTTTGTCTCCGTGTCATATTTTTAGTAATTTTCACAGTATTTCAAACTTTTTCATTATTATTATAATATCTGTTATGATGATCTGTAATCAGTGATCTTTGATGTGCTATTGTAGTTGTTTTGAGTCACCGCAAACCATGCTTATATAAGATGGTATACTTAACCCATAAATGTTGAGTGTGTTCTGATTGCTCTACTGCCCCAGCCATTCATTCCACTGTTTCTCCTCCTCTTTCTGTTACCTGAGACACAGCAAATTGAAATTAGTCAACTAATAACCTTACAATGGCCTTTAAGTGTTTAAGCAAAAGGAATATTATCTCACTTTAAATCAAAAGCCAGAAATGATTAAGCTTAGTGGGGAAGCCATGTCGAAAAGCTGAGACAGGCTGAAAGCTAGGCCTCTTGCACCAGTTGACCAAGTTGCAAATGCAATGGAAAAGTTCCTGAATGACATTAAAAGTGCTACTTCAGTGAACACACAAACTAAAAGAAAGTGAAAGCCTTATTGCTAATATGGAGGAAGTTGGATAGAAGGTCAAACCAGCCACAACCTCACATTTCAAAACCTAATCAAGAGCAGGGTCTAATTCTTTTCAATTCTATGAAGGCTGAGAGAGGTGAGGAAAAGTAGAAGAAAAGTTAGACACTAACAGATGTTGGTTCATAAGGTTTATGGAAAGAAGCTACCTTCATAACATAAAAGTACAAGGTGAAGCAGTAAGTGCTTATATAAAAACTGCAGCAAGTTTATTCAGAAGATCTAGCTAAGGTCACTAATGAAGATGGCTATGCTAAACAACAGATTTTCAATGTAGACAAAACAGCCTTCTATTGGAAGCATATGCCATCTCGGACTTTTGTAGCTAGAGAAGTCAATGCTTGGCTTTGAAACTTCAAAGGACAAGCTGACCCTCTTGTTATGGGCTAATGCACTGCTGAACTTTTAGTGGAAGCCAATGCTTATTTGCCAGTCCAGGAATCCTAGGGCTTTTAAAAAGTATGCTAAATTGGGAGGATCTGGCAAGATGACTGAATAGGAACAGCTCCAGTCTATAGCTACCAGCGAGACCAATGCAGAAGGTGGGTGATTTCTGCATTTCCAACTGAGGTATCCAGTTCATCTCACTGGGATTGGTTAGACAGTGGGTGCAGCCTACAGAGGGTGAGCAGAAGCAGGGTGGGGCATTGCCTCACCTGGGAAGTGCAAGGGGTTGGCGAACTCCCTCCCCTAGCCAAGGGAAGCCATGAGGGGCGGTGCTCTGAGGGACAGTGCTCTCTGGAACAGATACTACACTTCTCACATTGATTTCCCATTGTGTAACTCACAGACCAGGAGATTCCCTTGGGTGCCTATACCACCAGGGCCCTGGGGCAGCTGTTTGGGCAGACACTGAGCTAGCTGTGGGAGTTTTTTGTTTTTTGTTTCTTGTTTTTTTTTTTTTTTTTTTTTTTTTGTACCCCAGTGGTGGCACCTGAAATTCCAGCAAGACAAAAATGTTCACTCCCCTGGAAAGGGGGCTGAAGCCAGGAAGCCAAGTGGTCTTGCTCAGCAGGTCCCACCCCCACGGAGCCCAGCAAGGTAAGATCTACTGGCTTGAAATTCTCACTGCCAGCACAGAAGTCTGAAGTCGACCTTGGATGTTTGAGCTTGGTGGGGTGAGGGGCACCCACCATTGCTAAGGCTTGAGTAGGCAGTTTTCCCCTCACAGTGTAAACAAAGCAGCCTGGAAGTTCGAACTGGGCAGAACCCACCACAGTATAAAGCCACTGTAGCCAGACTGACTCTCTAGATTCCACCTCTCTGGACAGAGCTTCCCTGAAAGAAAGGCAGCAGCCCCAGTCAGGAGCTTATACATAAAACTCCTATCTCCCTGAGACAGAACACCTGGGGGATGGGCACAACTTCAGCAGACTTAAACGTTCCTGCCTAAAGAGAGCAGATCTCCCAGCACAGTACTAGAGCTCTGCTAAGGGACAGACTGCCTCCTCAAGTGGGTCCCTGACACCCCGTGCCTCCTGATGGACAGACACCTCCCAGCAGGGGTCGACCGACACCTCATATAGGAGAGCTCTGGCTGGCATCTGGTGGGTGCCCCTCTGCTACAAAGCTTCCAGAGAAAGGAACAGGCAGCAATCTTTGCTGTTCTGCAGCCTCCACTGGTGATACCCAGGCAAACAGGGTCTGGAGTGGACCTCCAGCAAACTCCAGCAGACCTGCAGAAGAGCGGCCTGCTAGAAGGAAAACTAACAAACAGAAGCAATGACATCTACATGAACAAAAAGGACACCCACACAAAAACGGCACCCAAAGGTCATCAGCATCAAAGATCAAAGGTAGATAAATCCACAAAGATGAGGAAAAACCAGCGCAAAAATGCTGAAAATTCCAAAAAACAGAATGCCTCTTCTCCTTCAAAGGATCACAACTCCTCTCCAGCAAGGGAACAAAACTGGATGGAGGACGAGTTTGACTAATTGAAAGAAGTAGGCTTCAGAAGGTCGGTAATAGCAAACTCCTCCGAGCTAAAGGAGCACGTTCTAACCCAATGCAAGGAAGTTAAAAACCTTGATACAGGACCTGCTAACTAGAATAACCAGTTTAGAGAAGAACATAAATGGCCTGATAGAGCTGAAAAACACAGCATGAGAACTTAGTGAAGCATACACAAGTATCAATAGCCAAATCAATCAAGCAGAAAAAAGGATATCAGAGATTGAAGATCAACTTAATGAAATAAAGCATGAAGACAAGATTAGAGAAAAAAGAATGAAAAGGAACAAACAAATCCTCCAAGAAATATGGGACCATGTGAAAAGACCAAACCTATGATTGATTGGGGTACCTGAAAGTGACGAGGAGAATGGAGCCAAGTTGGAAAACACACTTCAGGATATTATCCAGGAGAACTTCCCTAACCCAGCAAGACAGGCCAACATTCAAATTTAGAAAATACAGAGAATGCCACAAAGATACTTCTCAAGAAGAGCAACCCCAAGACACATAATCATCAGATCCACTGAGTTGAAGCGAAGAAAAAAATGTTTAGGGCCATCAGAGAGAAAGGTCAGGTTATCCACAAAGGGAAGCCCATCAGACTAACAGTTAATCTCTCTGCAGAAACCCTACAAGCCAGAAGAGAGTGGGGACTAATATTCAACATTCTTAGAGAAAAGAATTTTCAACCCAGAATTTCAGATCCAGCCAAACTAAGCTTCATAAGTGAAGGAGAAATAAAATCCTTTATAGACAAGCAAATGCTGAGGGATTTTGTCACCAACAGACCTGACTTACAAGAGCTCCTGAAGGAAGCACTAAACATGGAAAGGAAGGACCAGCATCAGTCACTGCAAAAACATACCAAAATATAAAGACCAATGACACTATGAAGAAACTGCATCAACTGATATGCAAAATAACCAGCTAGCATCATGATGACAGTATCAAATTCACGCATAACATCAACTTTAAATGTAAGTGGGCTAAATGCTCCACTTAAAAGACACAGACTGGCAAATTGGATAAAGAGTCAAGACCCTTCGGTGTGCTATATTCAGGAGACCCATCTCATGTACAAAGACACACACAGACTCAAAATAAAGGGATGCAGGAATTTTTACCAACAAATGGAAAGCAAAAAAAGTAGAGGTTGCAATCCTAGTCTTTGATAAAACAGACTTTAAACCAACAAAGATCAAAAAAGGTGAAGAAGGGCATTAAATAATGGTAACGGGATCAATGCAATGAGAAGAGCTAACTATTCTGAATATATATGTACTCAATACAAGAGCACCCAGATTCATAAGGAATGTTCTTAGAGATCTACAAAGAGACTTAGACACCCACACAGTAATAGTGGGAGACTTTAACACTCCACTGTCAATATTAAACAGATTGAGGCAGAAAATTAACACGGATATCCAGGACTTGAACTCAGCTCTGGACCAAGTGGACCTAATGGATATCTACAGAACTTTCCACCCCAAATCAACAGAATATACATTCTTCTCAGCACCACATCACACTTATTCTAAAATTTACCACATAATTGGAAGTAAAACACTCCTCACCAAATGCAAAAGAACGGAAATAATAACGAACAGTCTCTCAGACCACAGTTCAAACAAATTAGAACCTAGGATTAAGAAACTCACTCAAAACCACACAACTACATGGAAACTGAACAATCTACTCCTGCATGACTACTGGGTAAATAGCAAAATTAAGGCAGAAATAAATAAGTTATTTGAAACCAATGAAAACAAAGACACAACACACCAGAATCTCTGGGACACAGCTAAAGGAGTGTTTAGAGAGAAATTTATAACACTAAATGCCCACATGAGAAAGGGGGAAAAGATCTAAAATTGACACCCTAATATCACAATTAAAAGAACTAGAGAGGCAAGAGCAAACAAATTCAAAAGCTAGCAGAAGACAAGAAATAACCAAGATAAGAGCAGAACTGAAGGAGATAGAGAAACAAAAAACCCTTCAAAAAATCAGTGAATCTAGGAGCTGGTTTTCTGAAAAGATTAACGAAACAGATCGCTAGCCAGACCAATAAAGAAAAACAGAGAGAAGAATCAAATAACACAATAAAGAATGATAAAGGGGATATCACCACTGATCCCACAGAAATACAAACTACCATCAAAGAGTACTGTAAACACCTCTATGCAAACAAAATAGAAATCTAGAAGAAACGTATAAATTCCTGGACACATACACCCTCTCAAGACTAAACTAGGAAGAAGTCGAATCCCTGAATAAGCCAATAACAAGTTCTGAAATTGAGGCAGTAATTAATACCCTACCAACCAAAAAATGCCCAGGTCAAGAAGGATTCACAGCTAAGTTCTACCAGAGGTACAAAGAGGTGCTGGTACCATTACTTCTGAAACTTTTCCAATCAATAGAAAAAGAGGGAATCCTCCCTAACTCATTTTATAGGCCAGCATCATCTTGATACCAAAACCCTGAAGAGATACAACAACAAAAAAAGAAAATTTCAGGCTAATATCCCTGATGAACATTGATGCGAAAATCCTCAATAAAATACTGGCAAACCGAATCCAGCAGCACATCAAAAAGTTTATCCACCATGATCAAGTCAGCTTCATCCCTGGGATGCAAAGCTGGTTCAACATAGGCAAATCAATAAATGTAATCCATTGCATAACAGAACTAATGACAAAAACCACATGATTATCTCAATAGATGCAGAAAAGGCCATCGATAAAATTCAACACCCCTTCATGCTAAAAGCACTCAATAAACTAGGTATTGATGGAACATATCTCAAAATAATAAGAGCTATTTATTACAAACCCACAGCCAATATCATACTGAATGGGCAAAAGCTGGATGCATTCCCTTTGAAAATCGGCACAATACAAGGATGCCCTCTCTCACCACTCCTATTCAACATAATATTGGAAGTTCTGGCCAGGGCAATCAGGCAAGAGAAAGAAATAAAGGGTATTCAAATAGGAAGAGGGAAAGTCAAATTGTCCCTGTTTGCAGATGACATGATTGTCTATTTAGAAAACCCCATCATCTCAGCCCAAAAGCTCCTTAAGCTGATAAGCAACTTCAGCAAAGTCTCAGGATACAAAATCAATGTACAAAAATCACAAGGATTCCTGTACACCAATAATAGACAAACAGCCAAATCATGAGTGAGCTCCCATTCACAATTGCTACAAAGAGAATAAAATACCTAGGAAAACAACTTACAAGGGATGTGAAGGACCTCTCCAAGGTCAAGGAAATAAGAGAAGACACAAACAAATGGAAAAACATTCATGCTCGTGGATAGGAAGAATCAATATTGTGACAATGGCCATACTGCCCAAAGTCATTTATAGATTCAATGCTAGCTCTATGATCATCCTGATAACCTTTCTCTTTGATCCTTTTGAATGACTACAATGTTCTACCCTCTTCTATTCATTCTTTATGATTCAGTATTCTTTTCCTGAAGTTGTAACTTCCATTTCAGGTGGTATAGTTCAGTTTATACTCTAAGCCAGGATCTGGATCCAGCACAGGTGCTATCATCCCAAAGCCTGCTGACCTCTATCACTCCGTTTCTCTCTGACCACACCTAACTGCTCTCTGTTTTTGTCCAGACCTCTTGCCAGGTATTCCAATATGTTCTTATTTCTAGTCTGAAATTCATGTAGATGACACATCTATATCACATCACAAGACATATCCTAAAACCAATTCAAAATTCACCCTTCAAGGTCTCAGGTTCATCAACTTCCCCTGATTTTTCCTAGTAACCAATTCAAATGCCCTCCAGGAGGGTGGTCTTCTGAAATCTACAACAGTTTTACAGTACCAAAATATCTCGAGTGGACAATGGGAAAAAATCACTATAATTTACTACAAGGGAGAAGGAAAGCTTTTGAATTAAAGCCTTATTTATGCTAGCATTTCTGAAAATGTTTAATTCTGGATAAAAATTGTTGTATCTTAATATTCTGGAAGCATTAAAGTCATAACAAGATTTATTATACTTTTGTTCAATTCAGTGGCATTTGACATCATTGCCACACCTTCATGAGTTTTGTGTGCCATGTATATTCCAACAGAATAATACTGCTCAAAAATTCAGAGTTTGTTTATATATGGGCTACCAAAATGTATAAAGCACTATAGGTGTCAAATATTTTTCTTACTAAAGCAAATATGATCAGGTACTTCTTTCATGAAGCATAGCCGCAAAAGGAAAACATTCTAAACTCAAATACAGCTTGTAACCAATGAACGACTCTTCAGTGTTAATTAGTGGTCATATATCTTTCAGTTTAATTAACTTGGAGAATACATGGGTTAAGTATTGGATTTATGTTAATTTAGTGATTTTATGTCTCTGAGCCTGAGTAATTTGAAGAATACATCGATATATAGGCTTAACTGTGCAATTGGTTCAGAGATTAATTCTGATTACAAAGAATGTCTTTGAACAGATTTTTCTTTAATTTTTTTAATTTTTTTTTTTTAAGATCAAGTCTCGCTCTGTTGCCCATGCCGGAGTGTAGTGGCATTATCTCAGCTCACTGCAACTTCCGCCTCCTGGGTTCAAGCAATTCTCCTGTCTCAGCCTCCGAAGTAGCTCGGACTACAGGTGCACACCACCATGCCTGGCTAATTTCTGTTTTTTGTTTGTTTGTTTGTTTGTTTGTTTTTAGCAGAGACAGCGTTTCACCATGTTGGCCAGGCTGGTCTTGAACTCCTGACCTCAGGTGATCTGCCCACGCTGGTCTCCCAAAGTGCTGGGATTACAGGCCTGAGCTACTGTGCATGGCCTTGAACTTGCATTTCTATGTGCCATAGTCACAGGCTAGAAAAACAAAACAAAACAATAATTAAACCAATTTGGCCATTCTTCTAGGGCTTAGTCTTTTCTGTTTTGGAGGGAGATGTTGAGGAATAGAGGATGGAAGAGAAAAAATGGACTTAGGTCATTCAAGGGAGAATCAAATTCAATTACAGTTAAGCAAATTAATTACTCAATTACATGCCACACTTTTGAAATCTTCTATAGTATGTATCCTTTGTCATTCTAACTTGAGTCTCATGGGAAACCATCAGTACAATTTATGGCCCACTACTATTTCAGTTTGTTATTCATCTTTTAAAATAAATTTTTCTGTGCATGAGTATATGTCTTTCCTCTTTGAAAGAGTGATTGTAGCTATTTAGGGGAAGCATGCCCACAAAACAGGGAGAAGTTATGTGTTGAATATAAATATGGGGTCTACATTTTTAAAAATGTAGTAAGTATTTATTGGAATGATTTGGTTATGTTTTCTAGAAGATCTGAAAGTTTCAGCTTCTGTATCTAATAAGATAGAATAAATTTCAAAGAAAAATAATATTTGGAGTCTGAATAGAGAAGTATTGTACATGTAGGAAAACCCCTGTGGTCAATGATATGCAATAAGAGGATTTAGTATCAGCCTTACTTCCCCTAGGAGAAAAGCTTTTGGTAGCTGTTGTATGATTAAAATACACTTTTCTATTAGTCTGTTCTCATGCTACTAATAAAGACATACCAGAGGCTGAGTAATGTATAAAAGAAAGAAATTTAATGGACTCACAGTTCCACATGGCTGGGGAGGCCTCACAATCATGGCAGAAGGCAAACGAGAAACGAAGTCATGTCTTACATGGCAGCAGGCAGAACATGTGTGGGGGAACTCCCCTTTCTAAAACCATCAGATCTTGTGAGACTTATTCATCATCATGAGAACAGCACAAGAAAGACTCGACCCCATGATTCAATTATCTCCCACTAGGTCCCTCTCACAACATGTGGGAATTATGGGAGCTACAATTCAAGATGAGATTTGGGTGGGGACACAGCCAAACAACTTTTCATGTCACAAAATACTAAAGAAACTTTTAAATGCATTTTGTCCATATAATGCAAGCAGCAATCTATGTCTAGTGGATGCAGCAGAGCATTGAAAGGTGTGTCCCAGAAAGTGCTCAGATACCACTAACCCTTGGCTGCACTTACAGAAGACCCAATCTGTGCACTGATTGCAAAGTCATGTCTCAATAGTGTAGATTTTATAAGAGAAAAAAATCACCTGCAAAGAATGGCATTCCTAATCTCACAGGCTGAAACCCAGGGGCTCTTCAGAAATTCCTAATACTGGACAGCAGGCAGTTATGACTATTGATCTAGCAATAATGTCCAGGGGTTGTTTCATAGTCAGATATTTCAAGGATATATTTGACTGCTACAATATTTACATAACATTTAAATTGGATGTCACCAAACACTCAATTATTAGGTCCTTACTACTTGTAAAACACTGAATTGGGAGCTAAGAAGGCAAAATTAAACATACAGGAATCCATTTCCAAAAGATAATCATGTTTTAATTTAAGAAAGTCAATGGGAAAGATTTTCAGAAATCTACAATTTTAATAAAAAAGGAATTAGAGTTAAAAAAAAAAAAAGAAAAAGAAAAGATTTGGGATAATAGGAAATTCTGGTATCTTCATTGCTTTATTGCTCAGGTACCCCTGTTCTTCATGGTTCTCTTTAGGGAAAGTTTCCCTTCTCCATGACAGCATTTGAAATCATCTCTTTTGGTTCTGTTCTCTGTTTGTGATCCTGTTTGCACAACCTTGCTGCAAACTTATCTCTGCTGTCTTGATTCTTTTCCTTTCTTGCCCATGTCTCTGGACAGCCAGTCCTGTGGTTTAAGATGCTTTGAGCCCCGCCAATGAATGAGGTGTGGAGGAAAGTGCAGAGCTAGTTTGTTACACTTATAATTAGGCATTGTCTGCTGTATGAATGAGACTGTATATAGAAAAATTAAAAGATCTGATTTTTGTTTACTTGTTATGTAACTTTATCCTTTTTTCATGTCTTTGTATGTTTTAAATTTATCTACAGTTTATAGCACATGATAACAACTCATAATGATTTTCCTGGCAGTCTCATTTAGGATAATCACTTAGCTTCTTCAGCATATCAGCCATAATAGAAGTTGCCTTTTTCTTCCCAGAAACTGAACAGTAAAAAATTATTCCATATACTTATAAAACTGGATTTTACTTGTTTTTACACATATCCCACAGATGTGTAGGACTTTTCATTTTTATGTTGTTTTAAAGTACTTTGGGTACAATCACAATTTCTTAAACTCGTGAGATTGAAAGTCAACCAATTTCTTTTCCTGCATTTAAAAAAAAAATCTACCTGAATTAAGCCTTGTAATTTCTCCTTAAAACTTCCAATCTATCCTTTAATGCACAAATAAAAATATATTTCAGAGACTTCTTGTTTCTCTGACAGAATTTTATGGTGAAAAACATTGGCCACATACTGTTGAAATGAATATTTTCCCCATTGGTACATTATGTAATAAGCTACCACCTCAGAGCAAACATATGTCCTATGGAAACACCACGTGTAGAATTCTGAGGTCAAGTTCTGTTAAATGGATGTTCTCCAAAGTCATAGTTTCTTTCATAATAAATGACATACAAATGTCAACTTTATTCTGTACCTAACAGCTACACATCTATTATTATTTTGACCCTACAATAAAATTTCCTTATGATGATGCCATTATTTTAAGTGTATAATATATCCAGTATGCTGAGGGTCAAACAGCAGGCTGCCTCTTTTGTTCTCTCTTTTTCAGAATTTTGTGGGCAATGATTCCTTTTCTTCTGCTATTTTTGGGTTTAGTTTGTTCTTTTCCTAGCTCCTTAAGGTGCGAAGTTAGGTTATTAATTTGAGATCTTGTTTTTATATATAGACATTTATAGCTATAAATATCTCTACAATCACCACTTTGCTGCATCCCATAAATTGTGGTGCGTTGCATTTTTGTTTTCATTTGTCTGAAGCATTTTCTAATTTCCATTGTGATTTCTTCTTTGAACCGCTGGTTCTTTGAGAGTGTTATTTAATTTCTACATATTTGTGAATTTTCCATATTTCGGTCTGTGACTAACTTCTGGTTTCATTCCATTGTGGTTGGAAAAGGTACTTTGCATGGTTTTAATCTTTGTAAACTTATTGAAACTTGTCTCATTGCCTAACGTGTGGTTTATCCTGAAGAATGTTCTATGTACACTTAAGAAGAACGTGTACTGTGCTGTTGTTGAACAGAGCATTCGTTAGATATCTGTTAGGTTAGAATATTGATTTTTGATAAAGTGACAAGAGCACTTCAGTAGAGAAGGGATAATATTTTCAACAAATAGTGCTGGGTCAATTTAATATCAATACAGTTTTAAAAATGAACTCCTATTTATACCTGGCACAACACACAAAGTTAATTTAAAATGGATCACACACATAAATACAAAACCTAAAACTATAAATGTGAAACAGAAAATTTTTTTTGACCTTAGGTTAGGCAAAAGTTTATTAGAAATTATACCAAAAGCATGATTCATAAAAGAAAGACTGGATAAATTGAACTTCAAAATTAAAAACATTTATTTTTCACAAAACAAGCCTCATACTTGGAGAAAAATATGTGTAAGTTATATAGCTGACAAAAGATTTGTATCAAGAATTTCTAAAGAACTCTAAAAAAAATTAGCAATAAGAAAATTTTAGAAAGCCCACTTTAAAAACTGACAAAAGATTTAAACAGACATATCATCAAAGAAGCTATACAGGTAGTAAATAAGCACATGAAAAGACGCTCAAAATCAGCCGTCAGTAGGGAGATGCACATTGAAACTACAATGAATAGCACTACACACCTATTAAGACTGGTAAAATTTAAAAGTCTAACCACACTAAGTGCTGGCAAGGATGTAGAGAGACTGGGACCCTCATACACTACTGGTGCAAATGTAAAATAGTATAAACACTTTAGAAAACTGTTTTATAATCTTTTAAAAAGTTAAATATGACCTATCACATGATCCAGCCATTTCATATAGACAAAAGTATATACCTAAGAGAAAGAAAGCTCATGTTTATGCAAAGACTCATGCATGAACATTCATTGCAGCTTTGCTTGTAATAGCTAAAAACTGGAAACAACTCACATATTCATCAACAAGCAAATAGATAAACAAATTGTGGTATAACCATATAGCAGAGCACTACTCAGCAATAAAAGAGAGTGGAACATTGATACACACAACACTGACAAGTCTCAAAATATTAGTATTTTATGATGTGTGCTAAACTAAAGAAGCTGGATAAAATAATTGTGCCAAACTAAATAAGTTGGATAATATTGATACATATGTACTATCTGATTCGACTCATGTAAAATTCTAGAAAATGTTCATTAATCTACAGCAACAGAAAGCAGATCAGTAGTTCAGTGGTTTTCTAGGTTTGATTGTGGGAGAGAGGGAAGGGGAAGGGATTATAAAGAACCTCAAGGAAACTTAGGGGAGTGATGGATATCTTCATTATCACGATTGTGGTTATATGGATTTATACAATTCCATGTAAAAAAACCAGTCTGTTGTATGCCAATAATATCTCAATAAAACTGTTTTGAAAAATAATAAATAGAATCATGCCACTTTCTTCAGAGCCTCTATGGTCTGAGAAAAAAGTCAGCTCCCTGGCATGTCATACCATGTTTTTGATGATGTGGTCTCTTGTAATTTCTTCACATACATCTAGTGTTCCCATGATACAGAACAACATGGAACCCCCTAAAAAGTCATAACTTTTAAAGTCTGCTCACTGGACAAACACTGCTTTTTCCTGGGTTTCAAGCCTCTACCTCTCTTACATAACAGACAGACACGTGCTTGTCCTTTGACACTCAGTTCAAATCGCTTTTGTTGTTTCCTCGCCGATTCACCAAGTAGTGAGGGCCTGCCTTTTCTGTAATCCCATGGCACACTGTTTTAGCTACTCTCCTTACACTCTTTATAGACTGAATTTGTTTACCTTTTAGTCTTCTCCGTTAGATCATGAGCCTTTGAGGGCAGCTGTTCTGCTTTGACTTTCTTTCCAGCAGGCAGCAGAATTCAATCTTTTTTTGTTGTTAAATGAATGTATGATCTCAAGACTAATAAGGAAAAAAAATAAACTGTGTATATGAAATCATGGTCCATCAGAGCCAACTATTGTGACTGTTCTAAATATGTCTTGAAGATAGAAATTATTGAAGAAACATTCTAAGCATCTCTCATAGAAAGGAGAAACAGGTTTATGTCACATTTTCCATCAATAAATTATTCCATAGGCATCATCATCTAGATTTGTACCTCTCTTTGAGCCCAGTGAGATCTTGATGTTCAAACGTCTCATGTATCCTAGCTCCCTTGTTATTGAACTTAAAACAAATTTATTTGATTATTACATTGCCAGTGTTTTTTAGGTAGAAAATTGTCTATAAAACTTCTCATAAGGGAATAAAATTGACTTAAAACCAACAGTGGTGGTATAATTAAATTTTTATTCATCTTGTCACATTTTCTTTAGGTAATTTTTAAAAAGAATACAATACTTTAAAAATATTTCCTGCTTCCTGGTTTTTCCACCTTGATTCTGAAAAATGGCTTTTCTTTCTTAATTGAAAGGGCTGCTAGAGGATAAAGAGGTGGTAATACAATCAGGCCAAACTTTTTCAAATTTTCTTCTTTATTGCTTTCTACCTTAATGAAAACATTCTCACACTAGGCCTCAGTGATATCAAAGAACAACATGACATTGTATTCAGCATTAGTTTAAATCAAAGAAAACAATTTTCTTGCTCTTTAAGAAATCTGAAAGCAAGATAAATCTATAATTTTTCATGTTTATATTGGGCACAGAAATATAATATTTACAATTAAATTTGCTGTTAATTGCATCATAATTCTTTTCACCTATTGAGTCATGTGAGAAAGGAACCTTCTCTTTAAGCGAGTTTGAAAGGCAAAATGACTGGGAAAATTCAGAAGGGACAAAGTTACAAAATCAGCTTCAGAAGAGAGACTCCTAATCCAATTGATTATGCCTCAGAGAGTCTGTGAGTTCCTTTTCCAGAGCTGAGCAATTCTTGTCTGCTCAGCTTTAAATAACTGTAAAATTCAGACTGATGGAACTATTCCAACCTGTGGACAGTGTGATTAATTCAGAGAACTTTGGCATGGTAACAAAGTCAAGTGTTTCTCACTGTGAGAAATTTTCAACTTATTTCATGGATAAGACCAAACAGATTTGGAAGTACTTTGCTTCTATGGGAATAGCATTAGAGAGGGAATAGCAATAGCATGGTAAGAAACAACGCTGGAAAAGAACTGTTTCTACTGGTGGTTTCTCATAGAGTTTCACTGAGAGCTTTGAAAAGGTTTGAGGAATTGCAGACAACAGGTGGGGGGTAAAACCCTGAAGGTTGTTATACTGCAGATAGGTGACTGATTAATCAAGCATCAGTGTTGACCCAGTTATTCACTATACAATGAGCATCTATGATATGCAAGGTGGTGCTAGGGATGCAGAGTGCAGTGAGAAAGACACAAGATTTCTGGTCTGAGTGTTTTTCAAGGTATGATTTTAGGACCATCTACAGCCTTATGTGTATGCCAATAACCTTGCCATCACCCAGGTTATTAAATAAGAATTTCTAAGGGGCTGGGAGCGGAGGCTCACACCTGAAATTCCAGTACTTTGGGAGGCTGAGGCGGGCAGATCACTTGAGATCAGGAGTTCGAGACCAGCCTGACCAATATGGTGAAACCCTGTCTTTACTAAAAATACAAAAATTAGCCAGGCATGGTGGCAGGTGCCTGTAATCCCAGCTATTCGGGAGGCTGAGGCAGGAGAATCGCTTGAACCCAGGAGGCAGAGGTTGCAGTGAGCCAATATCACACCACTGCACTTCAGCCTGGGTGACAGAGTGAGACTCCATCTCAAAAAAAAAAAAGTGTCTGAAGGTTTGACCTGGGAATATGTAGCGTAGTTTAACCTCTTACTAGCAATTGCTATGCATTCCTAAGTCAAGACCTACTACCTGAGCTTCCATTCAATGCAGAAATAAGACAAACAAGCTATTATGCTGTATGGCATAATTTGATTTCTGTAACAGAAGAGTCAGAAAAACTGCTATATAGGTTTAAAGAAGAGGGAAATTATGTCTGAAAAAAAGAATCTGAAAATACCTGAGAGAAGGAGTGTTTGAGATAAATTTCCATGGGATTATGGAGGATTTCTATGGTTAGCGTTTAGAAGAGTCATGCTCCAGATGAAAAGAATGCATGAAGAAAAGCAGAGTGTATTTGTGAAACATTGATTTTTTTTATTATTTTTGAGACAAGGTCTTGCTCTGTTGCCCAGGCTGGAGTGCAGTGGTACAATCACAACTCACTGCAGGCTTGACTTCATGTGATTCCCCCTGTCTCAGCCTCTAGAGTAGCTGGGACTACAGGCATGTGCCACTGGGTTTAAGTTGGAAATTGGTTAAACTCCCTAATTGGTTGATTAGACATTCCATAAATGAGATGGTAAGTCCTACTTTCTTAGGGCTTTACACATATTTCATAACTCTCCCTGTAAAAATGTGACATCAAATCCTAATATCTGCCCAATTTTATTTGAACCCTGTCATTTTTTTCTGTCGAAATCATGTCTCTTTTCCAGATCTTAGATACTATAATTTGTGGCATTCGAACAAAGACTGAGTCAATCTAAGCCAACTCTGAATTTTTCTCTTTGCATTACAAGCTGGCTTCCAAAATACAATTATATTCAGAGTCAGAACACTAATAATATTGTCAGAGTATTAAAGAGCCACAATACAGAGATAACTACCATCCCTCTGTAGTCAAAATCAATCAGATAGAAATTCATTATATATGCAGCATAAATAGAAAATGGATATTTAACAGTCATGTTATCTCTGGTATTAAAATTTTAGCATAAAATGTCCTTTTATGTCTTCCCATATGTTATGAACACAGAGATTCAACAACTAAAACGAAAGTAGAATATAGCTTTCGAAAGACACAAATAATTCTTTACTTCTTGGCAAAAATAAATCATCAGAGAGATGACTTCAGATGAAGGCCGTGGCTGTATGATGTGTTCTTTCATTGCTTATTCATGAATAGCCTGTTTTCAATTGTTCTGCCTAACAATTTTTTAGTTGTTACATAATGATGTATTCAATTTAGTAATCTATTACATGAACAGGAGAAGAGAAATAAAGCATAAAACGATAGAAAGTATTCAAACTATCCAAACAAACCTAGAAGTTAAATACTACCGAGAAGCAGTAGATGTTTCCATAACACACATAATAGCCACACATTACAATGCATTTGAAACACTCGTAGAAAACAGTGATCTGCAGTTTATACTGAAGCAGTAGGATCACTACTGTGATTTAATATGAAATTTATTCTGTAGTCATTTTATAATAAATATCTTATGGTTTTAAGGATATAAAAAACCATGTGTTTAAAATATGATAGTGAATATATTTTCAGACAAATATATTTATTACTTTTATCAGAGATAACTTATTACTCAATACTAATGCTAAATGAAACAGTGAATAAAGAGAACTGCAAAATAGAAACATGCAAGGAAACAGTCTTTCAAACATAAAACTGATGTTAATAATAGCTAATATTTACTATAACTGTCATAGAATATATAATTATTTTTAATAGGAAGAGATGTTAGACAACGTCCATTAATTAACATTTTATTTTAAAATACAGGTCATTAAAGTGGTATAATTTGCCCAAATTCACATCAGGAGATAATGAAAACTTTGATAATCTATTCATTCAACTAATATTTCCTGAGTGTCTACTATATGATAGAAGTCAGAATAGTGTTATTTTTTGCTGACAGCAACGGCTTGGAGGAGGCTTGAGTGATGCTTACGGGTACAGGTAGTATTCCACATCTCGATCTAGGTAGAAGTTACACAGGTCTATTTTACTTTGTTAAAGGAAATCATGGAACAGTTCCCTTAAGATTTGAGTACTCTGCTGTATGTGATATTCATTTACAAAGCTTACCAAAAAAAAAAAAAACTGAAGGAACATTCTATAAGACAACTAAACTGGAGTTTTTAAAAAGGCAACATTAAAAAAAAATTCATGCGAAGAAACACAACCCACAAAGACCAACAAAATGCAATTAATGCATCTTGACTAGATTGTGGATTAGGGAAAATAGCTATAAAAACCTATTGGGCTCAACTGGGGGATATGTGAATATGAAATAAGTCATAGATTATATCACAGAATTACTGCTAATTTTCTTAGGTGTGATAATGTATTGTCGTATGGTTCTTAGGAAATGCTCACTGGTGTACTTAGTGATAAAATATCAGGATATCTGCCACTTATTTTTAAAACTATATGGGTGTGTGTGTGTGAGAGACAGTTTGAGAGTATGTGTAAGAATATGTGAATGTGATTTTGCGTGCAAGGTGAGTGTGTGAGTGTGCATAGTAATGTGTGAGTGTGTGAGCATGACTGTATGAACATGGATGAGAATGTGTGAGTGTGTGTGTGTAGTAATGTATGAGTGTTTGAGCGTGACCGTGTGTGTGAACATGGATGAGAATGTGTGAGTGTGTGTAGTAATGTGTGAATGTGAGCATGACTGTATGAACATGGATGAGAATGTGTGAATGTGTGCGTGTGTGTAGTAATGAGTGAGTGTGTTAGCATGACCGTGTGTGTGAACATGGATAAGAATGTGTGAGTGTGTGTAGCAATGTGTGAGCATGATCGTGTGTGTTAACATGGATGAGAATGTGTGAGTTTGTGAGTGTGTGTAGTAATGTGTGAGTGTGTGAGCATGACTGTATGAACATGGATGAGAGTGTGTGAATGTGTGAGTAGTAACAAAAAGAGTGTGCGAGCACGACACCTGTATGAACACATGGACATGAGAGTGAATGTGTGAGTGTAAAAGTAGTAATGTGTGAGTGTCAGCACTGACTGTGTGTGTGAAACATGATAAAGAATGCGTGAGTGTAATGCGAGTGTACTGTCAGCACAACCGCAAAAGAAACACATGGATGAGAATGCGTGAGCAGTGTATATAGTAACAAAGAGTGTGAGCACGACAGAACCTCTGACCTGGAACCCCATCCATGACCAACGCCCACAACAGTGAACATGGATGAGAATGCGTGAGTGTGTTGAGTGTGTATGTGAGTGTACAAGAGAGAACAAACTACAGCAGAGACAAAATTTTAACAAGTGTTAAATTCAGATGTAGAGTATCTTGTACTTTTCTTTCAACATTTTCGTGTTTTTAAAAAGGTTTCCAAATAAAAGGAGGACTTTAAAAGAAAAGTAAGGGAGAAAAAGAAAAAAAAAAAAAGATCACTTGACCTAAATTTCAAGCCTTGAGCTTCCTGCTGAACGGCTCTGAGGCCCGAGATGAAACTGAGAGCTGCAGAAGAATGTGGAAATAATGGGCCCGAGCCGCAGGATGAGTTATATTCTTCACACACAGGGCTCTTGAACACTCACCGTCCTCAATTTTATTTTTATATGGCACACATTTAGAAAATTTAGGAGCGTCCTGGAAAGTTGTAACAGCTGGTCTGCGAGTGTTGGGCCCCGGGGCTGGGGACGGTTGAATGTCTGAGGAATTCGGAGGCCTCTGAGAGAAGCATGTTTCAGAGAAAGGCCCCAAACTGCCTGGGAACCCACAGTGTGAGAAACAAGTCACGGGACGGGCCCTGACAGATGTTATGAAAGGGTGGTGTTAAGTGCCTTTTTCAGGATATTAAACCAGCATCCTAACTGGCAAAAAATGAATTGTCACTGACATTATGTCGGCCCAGCAGAGACCCTCTCTGCTACTTTCTGTGATCTGGGAACCATTATACACAGGCGATCGATATGCTCCTGGGCTGGAATTTAAATAATGATTTCTAATAAAACCTACTTTAGACTGTTCGGGCCAGAGGACAGAGACAAGTCGCAGAACATAATGTACTTAAAGCAGCCCTTCCTCCTTTTCTCTCTTTTTTAAAGACCTGAATAATAGAAGAGAGATCTGGTGATAACACACTAAAAAAAAAAAAAAAAAAGCCTTTTGGTCCTGGCCAATCTGCTTAGCTAATGGCTGTAAACCGACACCCGTCATGAAATAAAAAATGTCTCAGTTCAAGTGCATAGCTGCACAATTGTTAACAACGCTGAACTCTGGCTACAATCCTGGTGATGGGTACTAAGTCACACACTGACAATTTCCCGTGGCTTCCTCCCTGGCCCCCGCCTGTTGAAAAGCAAATAAGGGAATCCTGCCCAAAATTCAGGGACAGTAGCATCAGGGATTTCGGTCAGGGAAACAGCAGGCTTTATCATTTTTATCTCTTTTCTCTGCTTGTGCAAGCGGACTGATTATTTTGCATTTCCAATCCCAAGGCCCATGGCGGGTCATTGGCAAGGAGTCTTCTGTCTTGCCCAGTGCTTTTTTAAAAGGCGCGGATGAGACGGAGACACAGAGAAGTGTGCATCCTTGAACCTTTCCCGGCCCCTCCTTCTGCCCTTGGCCTCCTAGTGTTGCCCAGCTCCTCTGAGCCCTGTCCAAATGTGCTAACACTGGAGGGCTGTGGTTAAAATGGGTTCCCCTGGCTCTCCCGCACAGCTTGCAGTTGTCTGATTTCAATCAGTGGCAGTTCCCTCCACATGTCCAGCCATCAATCTTCCAGCGCCCCTGGATGAGTGAGGCACAACACGGGGCATGTTCCAGTTAAAAAATAGCCTTTGCCACAGCTTTCCCTCCTCAGCCACCGATAAGTATGCCTTTGATATTTTTATTAAAAAAGAAAGAAAACACATTGGGGAATATGTTTCATTTCTTAGAGCCCAGACCAAAGACCCCGACGTTGAAGAGGATTGAGGTCTGTTGAGAGCGAAAACAGAGAAGAGGGCTGAGTTCTACCTTTGAAATTCCAGAGTTTTGCCAGGTGGAAAAGGCCCACTCTCCAAAAAAACAGAATCTTTGCAATCTCTAAAAGGATTTCCCATGATACTGATGGGCCTCAGCATTTTTTCCACAAGCAGCAAACCAACATCACAATCTGCCGCCTCTGACCGGGAATGTGCAGCACGATTTTGAAGGATATAAAATTTGGAAATAAATTGTGGTCCCCACGGTTTTAGCTTTTCCTTCATATGCACTGATGGATTTTATAGCACCTCAGATAGACTCATTCTGTCTCCTGTGTCATTGCACACCCAGTGGCAGGAAGGCAGAGAGGGTGGTGGTTGGGAGCGTGTGGGAGGTGGGGACATGTCTCTCCAAAGCAGGGCTCTCCTGGCTGGGCTCCTGGAGATGCCTGCCCACTTAGTCACTCCAGGAGACTGCACAGTAAACATTCTGTAGCCAGGTTCTGGTGCCTGTTTTAAAACAGGCTGTTCCAATTCACTTACGCTCAGGGGCCCACCTACCTTCCTAGCAGAGTTACTAGAGAACTCTCTGGAGGTGCAGGGATGTAGACACTCCAATCTCTGCGCCTTTTGTTAATCTTTAAAGCTAAGGAGAGCCTGGCCTGTGTGAGGTTTATTCCAATTAGATTTTTAAATGAGGTCACTTGTCCATTGCTGGGAGGAACTTTTAAGTTATCAAGTCTTGTACATGGCAACCTAAAAATGGAACTTAAAGTTTAAAAGGGCCTATCTGCATCCCACCCCATCATGCCTAATATTCTTTGGGAGCTGCAAAGTCATCTGCCGTCTTTGTGGTGTATAAGGCCGTTTATAAGTGGTTCCAGTGCCGAAAACCTATAAAGGAACATTGGGGAGCTAAAGAGGGAGGGTTTCTAAGTGGTATGGTGTGGTAATTTGAGATGAACAAATCTGTGGGTCAGGGAGGCAATTCTATTTTGGAAAACCTTAGAATTAGAAATAACAGAAAAGAACCCGGAATTTGAAGAAGCTACCAGAACTTGTTCTAGGCATCTGGTACTGTGTATGCTTGGGATAAGGTTTCAGGAACACGGCTAGCCTTCTGCCATGTACGGGTCCACAGACAATATTTGCAGAAGGTGGCATCCCCATTTTAAAGATGAAGAACTGACTCATGCTAGAATGGGGAAAGCGAGTCCTATCAGTTCCAAAAGGACATGAAGGAAGCAACGTTTTCAGCAAGTACAATTTTCATGGACAGGCTGAATCCTGTGGCTTCCCCTAGTTGCTAGCTTGCCAGATTTTACAAAATTTTACTAGCTCTTAAATTTTAAGTTGTTGAATTATATTACATTTTTATTATTTATCTTATTTCATTTTGAGACAGGGTCTTACTGTCACCCAGGCTGGAGTCCATTGGCTCAATCATAGCTCAATGCAACCTTGAACTAGTCTCTCGTGATGCTCCCATAGCTCAATGCAACCTTGAACTCCTAGTCTCTCGTGATGCTCCCACCTCAGCCTCCAGAGTAGCTGGGACTACAGACATGCACCACCATGCCCAGCTAATATGTCTATTTTTATTTTCATAGAGATGGGGTCTCCCTATATTGCCCAGGCTGGTCCCGAACTTCTGAGCTCAGGCAATCTGCCCCTTCATCCTCCCAAAGTGCTGAGATTACAGGCATGAGCCACTGCACCCGGCCCAAATTGCTGAAAGAATGAATGAACACAGTTGCTGTTTGCGTTGATATTGATGATTATGATGCCTATAGTTTATGACATAACAACTAGACTAGAATAAAAAATTATTCTTTCACTCAACAAGTATTTTTGGAGAGGCTGCCATGTGTTAAACACAGTTCTTAGTGACAGAGATACACCAGAGAAGATATAGCACTGGCACTTCATGTAGTTTACATGTTAGAGGAGACATACAATAAATAATTAAATGGAAAAGGGAAAGATATATTGTTAGATGCCCACTGATAAATGCTACTACTACTAATAATACAGGTGGTTAGGGATGGCCCTTCCGAAAAGATTTATTTGAATAGAGAACTGAATGATGAGAAGGAATAAGCCATAGAAGTATCTTGGAGAAGAATGTTCCATGCAGAGAAACCAGCCTACGTGAACACCCACGATAGGGTAACCAGCTATCCAGTTTACCTGGTAGTCAGAAGGTTGCCAGGACACAGGATTTTAAATGCTAAAAACAGGAAAGTTCTGGGTAAACTAGGAGGAGGTGGTCACCCTGTGCGTGGCTGCATGTGCCAAATGAAAGGCTGTGAGAGAGGATGGGTAGGAGAGGTAGGCGGGCTGAGGTCATGTGGGCCCCTGGAGACCATGGCCTGGAGTTATTTTATTCTGAGTTTGATGAGAGGCTGTTGTGGGACATCTGTGGGTTTCAGGCACTTATTCTTAAAAAGGTTCCTATTGCATAAATGCAGTGACACTTGAATAATTTATTATTGAATGTGAATGGATATGGGGTTAGATTAGTAATGTACTCATGTGTGCTTTCAATTCTGTGGAATTTGGGGAAAGTGAAAAATACAACAAACTTACAGTTGAAATGGCCAGGTTTGTAATTTGCTGAAGTTGCTACACAGGTTCCAGTGAAAGAATGGGAGTAAATGGCAGGGAGATGGCCTGGATGTAAAGGTGTTAATATTGCAGCCCTTCATTTCTCAGTGAATCAAAGGAGAGAAGATTCATTTTGTTGAAAATTTAATTTATTTTGGGGAAAAGTTGAGTAAGGGTGCAGCCCATTGCGGAGACTTTATCTGTGTAAGTTTGATAATAAGGGGGACTGTGTTGTAAATTTTGTACGGTGACAGGAAACATCAGGCATTTATGTTGGCGTTGAGTTTCTTGGACTTTGTTGTAACTTGTATTCGTTGTATAACTCTTTCTGGTGAACTGGGCAAAAGTAGAGCGGAACATAAATCCAGATGGAAAATAGAATGGAAGGTAACAATTGGAGACACTGTAGAGTGTTACTGTTGAAGAATATTCTTATCCTTTATTGATCCTTAGCAGAAGCTTCTGGAGTCAACATCAAACAGGACTTCATAAAAGGTCATGGGAGACTGAACTGATTGGCTCATTGTTCCCATGTGGCTACATAGTGGCCAAAGACTAGCAGAACAGCATCACGATGGTGCTGGCAGGATGTCTCTGACACTTTGCTAAGCTTGCTTCTCAAGGAAGACAGTCCGTCTCTAGTGTGAGTCATTAGTCAATGTTCCCATCATCTCTGAAATGAATGCAAGAACATTCTCCTAATTGGTCTCCCGAGTTCCATTCTTGCTTTCTCTCCTGAAACCTGTTCTCAGCAAAACCATCAGAGTGATCTTTTAAAAGCAAATACATTCATATTTTGCATCCTGCTTGAAAATCTCCCAGTAGCTTTCCATTATAGTAAGAATAAAATCCAAACTCCTTTGCACGGACTGCAGAGTCCTCCCTCATCTGGCCCCTGCCTTCCACTCCAGGCTCATCTCCTAGTGTTCTCCCCTTCCTCAGCCTTCTCCACCCATGCTGGAATTGCTGTTCATCACAAAACAGTCTATGCTTGTTCTGTATCGATGCTTTACACTTGGTAGTCCCATTTGCTGGAACATTATTCCCACATCTTTAGTGGAGTTACTCCTTCATATAGTTTAGGTATCTACCTAAATGTCATTTCCTTAGAGACTCTTTCTGTCTTCAATAACTAAAAGAGACACTGCTGTGCTTTCACTTTCTGTCACCTTAGCCTGCTTTATTTTCTTCATAGCACTCACCACTCAGCAGTCATCTGTTCCTTTTATTCTGTCAGAATGATAGGAAATTCAGGACCACTCTCACCAGCTCTGGCCACCACCTCCTCTTCCTCCTTCTTCTTTTTAAATCTTCAGAATGTTTATTCTTTTGCTACATGGCAGTCAAGCCCAGGGTTGCTGTTCTTGTCTAGGAAATGATCTCTTGGTCCCTTGCTCTCTTCTTCTTCTCTGGTGTTGATGGCTGTGCTTTGGATCGATCTCTTACTATGTTGCAGTGGTAAGATCTGAGGCTTGGGTTTGGTCTTTAGGGTTGAAGTAGATAAAGATCACATCTGACGTGCTTTGGTTTTGGTGACTTGGGCCTACTTATAATAAAAAGAAAAGGACTCCTGTGCTTTATCCTTCCTAACTCATTGAAGTTCTGCATTAGGCAATTATTAGACTAGCTAATAATAAAAAGCTTTAATTCTTGCTTTTACCAGTCATTTTCTTATACATGTATCTCTCCCAGGTCCCAGGAAGGAGTTTTTGGTCTGGCAGGTGATTCAGACATTCCTGGGTTCCCTGCCCAACACAATGTTTACATCATATCTTCAGAATACTCCACTCTATCATTCTCAATATTTAGTCTCACCAGAAGTACCTGGAATACTATTAATAGCATTAAAAGATTAAGAAAAAAAGAGAGCAAAGGAAAAGCTCTAGTTATTTTAAAGTTCATTCGAGGCAGTGCCTTATCATTTTCTTCTTGCTTGCACCTGGTCCTTTCAGTGTTGAACTGACCAATGCCATACTGATAAATTAAAAGACAAATAAACATCTTCACCATAAAACAGTGCAAAAAGTTAAATTTTCTGTTTTTATGTTGGAAGTTTACACTACATAAACTAGGGAAAGTTTAGCATGTATTTCCACGTGAAAACTCCCTTTTCCTAAATTACATTAATGTGTTTAGATACAAGGTAATTAAATTTAATGAGGAACACTTTGCATATTGCTTTAAATCATTTTTCAGTTTTTGTGTCCACTTACTTACCACAGAAGCTATGTTTGTACTGGGTTCAAGCCGAATTTCTAGGGTTGAAAGCAGTAGGTATGAATTTTTCCTGTCTGGCAACTGAGTGCATGGTTTGGTTCTTGAAAATCTTTTCTCAGTTTGGCTCGATGGCCTTTGAATAATTTGTATTTGAAATTCACTCTCCATTGAGTATAAGAGTTTCTTTAGTCTCTTGCATGTTCTCTGCTTACTTCTTCTTCTTCCCAGGCTGCCTCAGGATGATTAGAGAGAGAGAAAAAGAGAAAAATGTGTGTTTGGTGGGAGGGACTGAGGGAGGGGCTGGCAAATTTTATAGTTGTTTCCCTCCCAGCTCTTCCTCTTAACACCTTCTAGCTCCTTGATTTCTTGTCTTATTTTTAGGGGTCAATCTTCCTTTTCTTTCTTCCAATACTGCTTCATATTGTAGTATCCTAAAAACCATTGAGGAGAATTGAGCACCACATTGCAGAAAGTAAAATATAGTGGTTAAAAGCCTGTACCCTGAGGCCAAATTGCCAAGACTTGAATTTCCAGTCTACTGCTTACTAGCTGTATGAAGTTAAGTGATTTGTTTTAGTGCTGAATTCCTTCTACTGTAAAATGGAAATATATCAGTGTTAACCTTAAAGGTACTGTTATTTTAAACTATGGTATGTTAATTAAATGCTTTAGTACATGTAAAGTGCCAATAACAGTGCCTCGCAGTTAGTAAGCATTCAACAAATGCTTTGCTCTCATTTCAATCTTCCTTCCAAATCTTGAGTCATGCATATCATTTCCAAAAATGTTACACCTGAGAAACCCTGAGCCGCACTCTGGCTCCCCATATGGCCTATGCTACCCTATCCAAACATGTTTGTAAGTTTAAATCAGGGTAAAATCAACAATATGGACAGCTTGCAAGGAGAAAACTAATCACAATAAGTATCCACAGTGACTGGAGGAAAGGCAAAGGCACATACACCCATTTGTCTTGAGAATGGAAAAGAAAGTGTGGATTTGGAAGTAATTTTATAGCTGGGAACCTTGGGATACCGTTAGTGCTGGCTTGCAGGGGCCACTCTGTTCTCCAACAAGTTCTCTCTGAGACATAGCACAGACCTACCAGCCCAGATCCATTAGTATGGGACTCCGGACACTCATTCTAATTTGATGAACACTTAGAAGAGCTTAACTACCCAGCATTTAACATTACCACCATGTCTCACTCTTTTATTTTGGGTAAAGTATTATGTAAATAGGTAACTATTAATTTTTACTTATATTCTCAAAAATAGGATTTACTTATTAATGATATATAATTGTTTCCACAATCACTTATTTCAGCATGTAAATTCCTAATGTATAAGAAATTTACACATATGAAAGATGCATAGTAAGGCTGGGCATGATGGCTTACATCTGTAATCCCAGCACTTTGGGAGATCGAGGCAGGTGGATCACTTGAGGTCCAGAGTTCGAGACCAGCCTGGCCAACATTGTGAAACCCTGTCTCTACTTTAAAAAAAAAAAAAAAGAAAATACTCAGAGGCATAATATACTATTGAATGTTTTGAATGATAGTTTCTTTTTTAAAAAAATTATACTTTAAGTTCTAGGGTACATGTGCACAACGTGCAGGTTTGTTACATATGTGTATACATGTGCCCTGTTGGTGTGCTGCACCCATTAACTCGTCATTTATATTAGATATTTCTCCTAATGCTATCCCTTCCCCCTCCCACCACCCCATGACAGACCCTGGTGTGTGATATTCCCCGCCCTGTGTCCAAGCATTCTCATTGTTCAATTCCCACCTATGATTAAGAACATGCAGTGTTTGTTTTCCTGTCCTTGCGATAGTTTGCTCAGAATGATGGTTTCCGGCTTCATCCATGTCCCTCCAAAGGACATGAACTCATCCTTCTTTATGACTGCATGGTATTCCGTGGTGTATATGTGCCACATTTTCTTAATCCAGTCTATCACTGATGGACATTGGATTGGTTCCAAGTCTTTGCTATTGTGAATAGTGCTGCAATAAATATACGTGTGCATATGTCTTTATAGTAGCATGATTTATAATCCTTTGGGTGTATACCCAGTAATGAGATCGCTGACCAATGCTATTTCTAGTTCTAGATCCTTGAGAAATCATCACACTGGAGAGGGCGGAGCAAGATGGCCGAATAGGAACAGCTCCAGTCTCCAACTCCCAGCCACACAGAAGACCGGGTGATTTCTGCATTTTCAACTGAGGTACTGGGTTCATCTCACTGGGGAAAGCCGGGGTTTATCGGGTGGTGCTGGTCAGCTGCTGCAGCCCCACCTCAGCCAGAGCTGAAGCAGGGCTGCAGGCATCGGCCACCTGGGAAGCAAGGGGAAGGGAATCCTCCCAGCCAGGGAACTGAGACACACAACACCTGGAAAAATCGGGTAACTCCCACCCCACACATTGGGCGCTTTTAAGCAAACAGCACACCAGGAGATCATATCCCACACCTGGCCGTGGGAGGGTCCCACGCACGGAGCCTCCCTCATTGCTAGCACAGTGCTCCAGATCTACCAGCAAGGCAGCAATGCAGGCTGGGGAGGCCCGCCTCATCGCTGCTGAGGCTTTTGGCAGAACAAAGCTGCTGGGAAGCTCCAACTGCGGGAGCTCAGCAGCTCAAGGAAACCTGCCTGCCCTGTAGACTCCACCTGGGGACAGGGCACAGGCCACACAAACAACAACAACAACAAATAACAACAACAAAGCAGCAGAAAACTCTGCAGACGCAAACCACTCTGTCTGGACAGCTTTGAAGAGAGCAGGATTCCTAAACACGGGAGGCTGAGATCTGAGAACCGACAGACTGCCTGGCCTGGCGGGGTCCCTGACCCTGAGTAGCCTAACTGGGAGACATCCCCCACTAGGGGCAGTCTGACACCCCACACCTCACAGGTGGAGTATACCCCTGGAGAGGAAGCTTCCAAAGCAAGAATCAGACACAGGTACACTCGCTGTTCAGGAAATATTCTATCTTCTGCAGCCTCTGGGTTGCTGATACCTGGCAAACAGGGTCTGAGGACCCTCAAGCACTTCCAACAGGACGATTGAGGTCCCGACTGCTAGAAGGAAAACTATCAAATGGTGAAAGCCGACACTCTTACACCTGTCCCCCATCAGTACATCACCATCATCACACCAGAGGCAAGATAAAACCAATAAAAGATGGGGAAAAAGCAGGCAGAAAAGCTGGAAATTCAAAAAATAAGAGCACATCTCCCGCAGTGAGCGAGTTCATCGCTAAAAGCAATCCGGATCAAAAGCTGGACGGAAAATGACTTTGACGAGATGAGAAGAAGGCTTCATCCATCAAATTTCAGAGCTGTAAAGCGGAGGAATTCATTTACCCAGCAGAAACGGCAAATTTGAAAAAGTGGAAGAACGGATCGGCTAGACTAATTTTTAATGCAGAGAAGGTCATAAACGAAAACGGAAAGAGAGAAAAAAGCATGACACGAAATACAGATTAAATGCAATAAGCTCATAACCGACCTGGACAACTGAAGAAAGAGTATCAGCTGTGATTGAGGATCAAATGAATGAAATGAAGCTTATATTATAAAACCAAAAGAAAAGAAGAAAAAAAGAAAGCTGAACAAAGCCTGTGGCAGAAGTAGCGGGATTAAGTAAAAGACCAAATCTACGTCTGATTTAAAGTGCCTGAAAGCAGGGAAAATGGAACCAAGTTGGAAACACTCCTTTCAGGATATCATCCAGGAAACTCCCAAACTCAAAGGCCAACATTCAAATCCATAAAATACAGGAGAACTTACAAAGATACTCCTCGAGAAGAGCAACTCCAAGACACATAATTGCTGATTCACCAAAGTTGAAATGAAGGAAAAATCTTAAGGGCAGCCAGAGAGAGTTGGTCACATCCACAAAGGGAAGCCCATCAGACTCACAGCAGATCTCTCGCAGAAACTCAAGCCAGAGAGTAGCCAATATTCAACATTCTTAAAGAAAAGAATTTAAACCCATAATTTCTACATCCAGCCAAACCAAGTTTCATAAGTGAAGGAGAAAGCAAAATCCCATGGGCAAATGTGCTTAGAGATTTTGTCACCAGGCCTGCCTTACAAGACCCTGAAGGAAGCACTCAACATGGAAAGGAACAACCGTACCAGCCATTGCAAAACATGCCAAAATGTAAAGCACCACGAGGCTAGGAAGAAACTCAGATCAACTAACGAAAACCAGTTAATATCATAATGGCAGGATCGGGGTTCACACATAACAATCTTAACCTTAAATGTAAATGGACTAAATGCTCCAAATGAAAACACACAGACTGGCAAACTGGATAAAGAGTCAAGACCCATCAGTCTGTTGTATTCAGGAGACCCATCTCACACGCAGAGACATACATAGGCTCAAAAATAAAGGGATGGAGGAAGATTTACCAAGCAAATGGAGAACAAAAAAAGCAGGGGTTGCAATCCTAGTCTCTGATAAAACAGACTTTTAAACCATCAAAGATCAAAAGAGACAGCAGCGCCACAAGCATAATGGTCAAGGGATCAATTCAACAGGGAGAGTTAACCATCTAAATATATATGCACCTGCCCAATACAGGAGCACCTGTGATTCATGCCCTAGAGACTTACAAAGAGACTTAGACTCCATACACAATAATGGGAGACTTCAACACTCCACTGTCAACATTAGACACCCAACGAGACAGAAAGTTAACAAGGATGTCCAGGAATTGAACTCATCTCTGCAGCAAGCAGACCTAATAGACATCTATAGAACTCTCCACCCCAAATCAATAGAATATACATTCTTCAGTTAACACCACATCAAAATTACTCCAAAATTGACCATATAATTGGAAGTAAAGCACTCCTCAGCAAATGTACAAGAACAGAAATTATAACAAACTGTCTCTCCTCAGACCACATGCAATCAACTAGAACTCCAGGACTAAAGAAACCCCAAATCAAAACCACTAACCATGGAAACTGAACAACCTGCTCCTGAATGACTACTGGGTACATGCTAAATCTAAATGAAGGCAGAAATAAAGATGTTCTTTGAAACCAATGAGAACAAAGATACAACATACCAGAATCTCTGGGACACATTTAAAAGCAGTGTGCAGAGGGAATTTATAAAGCACTAAATGCCCACAAGAGAAAGCAGGAAAGATCAAAAATCTGACACTCTAACATCGCGAATTAAAAGAACTAGAGAAGCAAGAGCAAACATGACTCCAAAGCTAGCAGAAGGCAAGAAATAACTAAGATCTGCAGAACTGAAGGAGATAGGAGAGATACAGAAAACCTCCAAAAAATCAATGAATCCAGGGAGTTGGTTTTTGAAAAGATCAACAAAATTGACAGACCACTAGCAAAGACTAATAAAGAAGAAAAGAGAGAAGAATCAAATCGACGCAATTAAAAATGATAAAGGGGATATCACCACCTAATCTCCACAGAAATACATACACAAACTACCATCAGAGAATACTATAAACACCTCCTACGCAAATAAACTGGAAAAACCTAGAAGAAATGGATAATTTCCTGGACACTTACACCTTCCAAGACTAAAACCAGGAAGAAGATGAACTCGAATAGACCAATAGTAGGCTCTGGAAATTGAGGCAATAATTAATAGCCTACCAACCAAAAGTCCAGGACCAGATGGATTCACAGCTGAATTCTACCAGAGGTATAAGGAGGAGTTGGTACCCATTCTTCTGGAAACTATTCCAATCAATAGAAAAAGAGGGAATCCTCCCAACTCATTTTATGAGCCAACATCATCCTGATACCAAAGCCTGGTAGAGACACAACAAAAAAGAGAGAATTTTAGACCAATATCCCTGATGAAACATCAATGCAAAAAATCCTCAATAAAATACTGGCAAACCGATTCAACAACACATCAAAAGTTTATCCACCATGATCAAGTGGGCTTCATCCCTGGGATGCAAGGCTGGTCTAACACTGCAACCAATAAACATAATCCAGCATATAAACAGAACCAAAGACAAGAACCACATGATTATCTCAATAGATGCAGAAAAGGCTTTGGACAAAATTCAACAGCCTCACATAAAACGCCAATAAATTCGGTATTGATGGAACGAATTTCAAAAATAATAAGAGCTATTTATGACAAACCCACAGCCAATATCATACTGAATGGGCAAAATCCGAAAAAATTCCCTTTGAAACGGAAAATAAGATAGGGATGCTCCTCTCTCACCAATTCTATTCACATAGTGTTGGAAGTTCTAAGAAGAAATTAGGCAAGAGAAAGAAATCAGGGGTATTCAGTTAGGAAAAGAAGAAGTCAAATTGTCCCTGTTTGCAGATGACGTGATTGTATATTTAGAAACCCCATTGTCTCAGCCCAAAATCTCCTTGCAGCTGATAAGCAACTTCAAAGCAAAGTCTCAGGATACAAAAATTAATGTGCAAAAATCACAAGCATTCTTATACACCAATAACAGACAAACACAGAGCCAAATCATGAATGAACTTCCATTCACAATTGCTTCAAAGAGAATCAAATACCTAGGAATCCAACTTCATAAGGGATGTAAAGGACCTCTCAAGGAGAACTACAAACCACTGCTCAGTGAAATAAAAGAGGACACAAACAAATGGAAGAACATACCATGCTCATGGATAGAAGAATCAATATCGCGGAAATGGCCATACTGCCCAAGGTAATTTATAGATTCAATGCCATCCCCATCAAGCTACTCAATGGAGTTTCTTCACAGAATTGGAAAAAACTGCTTTAAAGTTCATGCTATGGAACCAAAAAGAGCCCGCATCTCCAAGACAACTTAAGTCAAAAAGAACAAAGCTGGAGGCATCACGCTACCTGACTTCAAACTATACTACAAGGCTACAGTAACCAAACAGCATGGTAATTGGTACCAAAACAGATATAGACTAAATGGAACAGAACAGAGTCCTCAGAAATAATACCACACATCTACAGCCATCTGATCTTTGACAAACCTGAGAAAAACAAGAAATGGGGAAAGGATTCCCGCTTAATAAATGGTGCTGGGAAAATTGGCTAGCCATCAGTAGAAAAGCTGAAACTGATCCTTTCCTTACTCCCCATAATGGGGTAAATTAATTCAAGATGGATTAGACTTAAATGTTAGGACCTAATACCATAAAAATCCTAGAGGAAAACCTAGGTAGTAAATTCATTCAGGACATAGGGCATAAGTAAAGACTTTACGTCTAAAACACCAAAAGCAACGCAGCAAAGCTAAATTGACAAATGGATCTCATTAAACCAAAGAGCTTCTGCACAAAAGCAAAAAGAAACCACCATCAGAGTGAAACAGGCAACCTACAGAATGGGAGAAAATTTTTGCAATCTACTCATCTGACAAAGGGCTAATATCCAGAACCTACAAAGAACTCCAACAAATTTACAAGAAAAACAAAACAAACCCCATCAAAAAGTGGGCAAAGTATATGAACAGACATTTCTCAAAAGAGGACATTCATACAGCCAACAGACATAGCGAAAAAATGCTCATCATCACTGGTCAGAGAAAGTAACCAAAAAACCATTAATGAGATACCATCTCACACCAGTTAGAATGGCAATCATTAAAAGTCAGGAAACATGGGTGCTGAGAGGATGTGGAGAAATAGGAACACTTTTACACTGTTGGTGGGATTGTAAACTAGTTCAACCATTATGGAAAACAGTATGTATGATTCCTCAAGGATCTAGAACTAGATGTACCATATGACCCAGCCATCCCATTACTGGGATATACCCAAAGGATTATAAATTATGCTGCTATAAAGACACATGCACGCATGTTTATTATTGCAGCACTATTCACAATAGCAAAGACTTGAATCAACCTGCAAATGTCCATCAACAGTGACAGATTGATTAAGAAAAATGTGGCACATATACAACTACGGGAATACTATGCAGCCATAAAAGGATGAGTTTAAGGCCCTTGTAGGGACATGGATGGAAGCTGGAAACCATCATTCTTAGCAAAACTATCACAAGAACAGAAACTAAACACCGCATGTTCTCACTCATAGGTGGAACTGAACAACGAGATCAGCCTTGACTCAGGAAGGGGAACATCACACACCGGGCCTATCATGGGGAGGGGAGGGGAGGGACTTGCATTGGGAGTTATACCTGATGTAAATGACGGAGTTGATGGGTGCAGCAGACTAACATGGCACAAGCATACATATGTAACAAACCTGCATGTTATGCACATGTACCCTACAACTTAAAGTATAATAATACTAAATAAATTTAAAAAAAAAAAGAAATCGTCACACTGTCTTCCAAAATGGTTGATAATTTCTTAATCTAAAAGTTATTGTCTAATATATTAGGAGAGTTTAAGCATGTAGTCTAGACTCAAAGAAGTTAATATTAAGGATATTGACCAAATTCTATTTTATTTTAGACATACATTTTGATTAAATTAAGACATGTGGAAATCATGCAAAAGCCAGTGTGCTTATCAGGAAGTCAGCCACTTTTCAATAAAAGGGCAATTATTTATTTGTAGGATTCCTGTGGATGATAATAAAATTAAGATGAATTCAAGAGCTACCTGATTTTGAAGTACAACTTTGCTTGCATTGTTCATACATGAATTCTTGCTTAATGACCAAAGACAGAATGACCAAAGACACCAGAGGTGTAGATTGTAAGTCCTGCTTTTCGATAAGGAACTCTGATCTTATACTGTCTCTTTTCATCCTCAGTCTCTGAAAAAGCCACTCCTCCCACCAAGTAGTCATTGGAGGTGGAATGACCTCCAGCATCTATAATTGCTCAAGCTTTTCATGGTGCAAAGAGTTGTAAATATTTCCTTCTGGCTCTAACCTGAGAGCAAAATAACCACTGGTTTGGCATTGCACGTCACCAAAAGCAAGTTTACCTCCTAAGTATTCAAGGCTATAAGTGTTCTTCTTTCTGAAAGTAATGATGCCACCTAGCCATATTTTAATTATTAGCAAATTATTGGGGATGTATTCTGAAAATCAGGGCTACATGTGAGAGAACACATTAAAGGAAAACAAAATGGTGGGAAGATTATTTCACATTCTTCAGAAAATCTCATAAATATTTGAAATCTTATTCTAGTAAATTTCCTTTAAATAAACTGATTCAGCTCATAGAAATATAAGAATGGCTTTCAATGATGCAATTAAAGAAAATAAATTAAGATAAAGTTGTGCACTTATGAAAGTATAATTTAAATAAAACATAATAAGAAATCACATTTTAAAAATATGTTGGTATTTATAATTTGATTTATAATATGTATGATTAGACTAGAAATACATAAATATATATAGAAATCAAATTATAAATCAAATTATACATCTTATAATACAAATTATAATCTACATAGTCAAAATAATATGAAATGTTTTAAATTTTAGAACAAAATCTCTAAGTCAGTGATAAATCTGGAAATTTGCAGATTCTGGAACCAGTCATACTATCCAATTGTAAGCTCCAATTCAAATTAGCTCAACTAAAAGATAAAATGTATTGACTTATATAACAACAAATACCAGACTCTAGTTTCAGGCATAGTTAGATCCAGACACTCAGGCCATATCATTAGTAATTGTCCTCTTTCTCTTCATCTCTTCATTCTCAGGCAAGCCTTTTCCCATATTGAGGTAAAAATAACCACAAGCAGCACTGGGCTTGTAGCTTGAAATCTGGAAAGAAGAAAAATTATCTCCACCCTGATACGCTTTATAATCATGTTGCAAAAGAAAAGTTTAAAGCATTTCCCTTGAGAAGCAGGACAAGACAAAGACATTCACTTTCACCACTTCTATTTAACAAAGTACCGGAAGTCCTAGCCAGAGCAATCAGACAAGAGAAAAAAATAAATGGCATCGAATTTGGAAAAAAAGGAAGTCAAACTGTTGCTGTTGGCTGATGGTATGATTGTATACTTAGAAAACCCTAAAGACTCATCCATAAAGCTCTTAGATCTGATAAATGAATTCAGTAAAGTTCTAGGATAAAAAAATCAATGTACATAAATCAGTAGTTCTGCTATACATCAACAATGACCAACTTGAGAAGCAAATCAAGAACTCAATCCCCTTTACAACAGCTGCAGGAAAAATAAAATACTTAGGAATATGGTTAACCAAGGAGGTGAAAGATCTCTACAAGGAAAACTACAAAACACTGCAGAGAGAAATCATAAATGACATACAAATGCAAACACATTCCATGCTCATGGATAGGTAGAATCAATATTGCAAAAATGACCATACCGCCAAAAGCAATCTACAGATTCAAAGGAATTCCCATCAAAACATCATCATTATTCATTACAGAACTAGAAAAAGCAATCCAAAATATCATAGGGAACCAAAAAAGAGCCTGCATAGCCAAAGCAATACTAAGCAAAGAGAACAAATTTGGAAACATCACATTACCTGAATTCAAATTATACTACAAGGTTATAGTTACCAAAACAGCATGGTACTGGTATAAAAATAGGCACATAGACCAATGGAACAGAATAGAGGACCCAATAAAGCCAAATATTTACAGATGACTGATCTTCAGCAAACCTAAAAAGCTTCTTCACAGCAAAAGAAATAATCAGCAGAGTAAATACACAACCCACAGAGTGGAAGAAAACATTTGCAAACTATGCATCCAACAAAGGACTAATATCCAGAAACTATAAGCAACTCAAATCAGTGAGAAAAAACAACAATAACAACAAATAATCCCATCAAAAAGTGAGAGAAGGACATGAATAGACAATTCTCAAAAGAAGATATACAAACAGCCAAAAAAAAAAAAAAAAAAAAGAAATGAAAAAAATGCTCAAAATAACTTATTATCAGGAAAATGCAAAGAAAAAACACAATGGGATATCACCTTACTCCTGCAAGAATGGCCATAATTTAAAAATCAAAAAGTAATGGATGTTGGCATACAAGCAGTTAAAAGGAAACACTTTTACATGGCTGGTGGCAATATAAAGTAGTACAACCACTATGGAAATAGTACGAAGATTTTTTAAAGAACTAAAAGTAGAACAACCATTCAATCCAGTAATTCCACTACTGGGTATCTACCCAGAGGAAAAGAGGTCATTATATTAAACCCATGCACACATGTTTGTAACAACATGATTTGCAATTGCAAAAATATGGAACCAACCTAAATGCCCATCAACCAAGGAGTGGATAAAGAAAATGTGATATATATAAATATACACACACATACACACACATAAATGGAACAAAATAATACCCTTTGCAGGAACTTTGATGGAGTTGGAGGCCATTATTCTAAGTGAAGTAACTCAGGAATGGACAGCCCAATGTTGTATGTTCTCACTTATAAGTGGGAGCTAAGCCATGAGGATTCATGGGCATAAGAATGATATAATGATCTTTGGGGACTAGAGGAAGGGTGGGTAGTGGATGAGGGACAAAAGACTACATACTGGGTACAGTGTACACTGGGTGACAGTTGTACCAAAATCTCAGAAGTCACTTCTAAAGAACTTATTCATGTAAACAAAAATCATTTGTTCCCTAAAAACTGGTGAAATAAAATTTAAAAATGCATATTTAAAAAATGTCACCAAAGAGCTCTGATTGATGCTGTTTGGGTCATGTGCCTAAACTGGGCTAAGTGCTTTACCTAAAGAGATAAAATCATGTGTCCACCCCTGTATTCAGGAAGTATGGTGATGAAATTTATGGGCCCATCATAGCTACAGTATGAGGGAAGGGAAACTGGACAGAAAAATACAAAAAATAAAATTGGATATTTGGGATGATGCATCAAATATTTAGTTACTCTGTAGGATTAATGCAACATTCCTAGAAGCTACTGGTTGGAGTCACTTGAGAATTTATCAACTTTGGTATAGACATGGCAATGTATACTGAGGATTCTCCTCCTTTATTTTTGGGTACTATCAGAAAGAAAACAAACAAAACTAAAACCAAATGGACAAATGTTGTTTTTAACAACAGAAAGAGCTACCCAATGTCTAAAGACTGCTGAAAAGTAGAGTTCATGCAAAAGCTTCATGGAGAGGAATAAAGAACAGTGGTGAATGCATGGTGGCAGCAGACTTCTGAATGCAAAACCAAAATGTACTTCTTGAAGTAGGGAGTTATGCCTGAGGATCAAAATCTTAAGGGAGTACAGAAATAGGAGTGAGCTGGTTGAAGGCAGAAGCCACCCATCCCTTACCCACAATTAAATAGAATGATTAGTTCAGAAAAAGAAAAGAGAAGAATATACAAAAGCAATCATATAGCAACCCATGTCCACATGAAGCAATCTAGGTTTGTGCTAACTGAGGATAAGACAGGGCCTGTGTTATCAGAAAAACAAAAAAGCAATACCCTGGTAACTTAGAGCACTACTTTGTCCCATCTCCACTTGCAGGAAACTCATCTTATACCTAGTCCACAAACACTCAGTTTATTTAATAATAAACCATTAGAAGGAATTAACATCTATGCAGAGAAGCCATAGAAAATGTTGCTATGTAACAGATTGAATTTTAAGCAAATATTGTGCCATATTTTTAAAAGTTATTTTAGTAGTGGCCTCTGTGAAAGAAGAGCACAAAACAGAAGATCTAGAACTTAGGGAAGAGATGGATACACAGTGGTAATAAATAAACTAGCATTAGTTAACATGGAAGTACTAAAAATAAGTTAAATGAAACAAGGAAGAAATTAGAAGGAGCTCAAAATTGAATAAACAGTAGAATAAACAATAAAATAGTAATGAACACAAGAGAGAAATGAGAAAAAGGAAATACAATCAAGATAAATAGTTAAAAAGAATTAGAAAGTTGAAATAGAAAATAGTAAAAGAAGACAGAGACACATAATATGCATAATTGGAGTCTGTATAAGAGGGAATATGTAACAGAACAAATATTTAAAGCTACAATTCAAGAAAATTTTTCTAAAATAAAACAAAAGCAGGAGTCTAAATACAAAGAAAAGGTCATGTGTAATGGATATTCAACCCTGAACATTTTTAGTAAAGTCACTGGACTTAAAAAATAAAATCCTTTTGGCAGCTAGAAATATCAAGAATATCAAGAAATATCAAGTCACTTATATGGTAGAAAAAATATTAGTCATCCCTTATATATTTGCATAACAATATTTAATATCAGGATATGATATTAATATTATTACTAATATTATTATGTCATATATACAGATGACATATAGAAAGTACTAAATCCTGGAAATAATAGCACATCTTGTTTTCATGTGCCCATAAGCCTTTTACAGACATGAATCACACTAGCCAATACAGAGAATCTCAGCACATTTCGAAACATAAAATTAATACAGAAAACATTATCTGATCACAATGCAACAAAACTAGAAACTAAAAGAAGGCAACAACAAAGTGCTCCCACTTCCTAGAAATTGGAAAATTCTTAACATCAACTTTCTCAAAGAGAAAATTTATTCTAAAATTATAAAACGTCTAAAAAATGATGATAATGAAAGCACTTTACATCAGAACTTATGAGATATAGCTAACAGTGTCCAGAGAAAAGACATATATAGTGCTAAATATTTTATTAATAAACAGAAAGATTGAAAACAAATGAATTAAACGTGTGTTGAGTTAAAAAATGAACAAATAAATATCACAAAAGAATTAATAAGGATAGAATTAATAAGAAAGTGATCCAATGAATAAATAAGTGAAACCAATATATAAATCCCCAAACTGCCTTTTTGAAAAAATATTGAGGGCATGCTCCTGTAACCCCAGCTACTCAGGAGCCTGAGGCAGGAGAATCACTTGAACTCAGGAGGCACAGGTGGCAGTAAGCAGAGATCATGCCACTTCATGACAGCCTGGGCACAAAGCAAGACTCTGTTTAAAAAATAAAATAAAAAATTACTTTTGGAAGGAGGTTCCAAGATGGCCTAATAGGAACAGCTCCAGTCTACAACTCCCAGCCTGAGCAATGCAAAACATGGGTGATTTCTGCATTTCCAACTGAGGTACCAGGTTCATCTCACTAGGGCTTGTCGGACAGTGGGTGAGGCAGGCCAAAGAGCAGGATGGGGCATCACCTCACCTGGGAAGAGCAAGGGGTTGGGGATTCCTTTTCCTAAAGGGGAAGTCATGACAGATGGTACCTGGAAAATCGGGACACCACCACCCTAATACTGAACTTTTCCAAAGGTATTAGCAAATGACACAACAGGAGATTATATTCCGTGCCTGGCTTGGAGGGTCCCATGCCCACAAAGCCTCACTCACTGCTAGCACAACAGTCTGAGATTGAACTGCAAGGTGGTAGTCAGGCTGGGGGAGGGGCATCTGCCTTTGCTGAGGCTTCAGTAGGTAAACAAAGTGGCCGGGAAACTTGAACTGGGTGGAGCCTACCACAGCTCAAGGAGGACTGCTTACCTCTGTAGACTCCACATCTGGGGGCAGGGCATATCTGAACAAAAGGCAGCAGAAACTTCTGCAGACCTAAACATCCCTGTCTGACAGCTTTGAAGAGAGTAGTGGTTCTCCCAGCATGCAGTTTGAGATCTGAGAATGGACAGTCTGCCTTCTCAAGTGGGTCACTGACCCCTGAGTAGCCTAACTGGGAGGCACCTCCCAGTAGGGGCCAACTGACACCTCATATAGCTGGATGCCCCTCTGAAATGAAGCTTCCAGAGGAAGGATCAGGCAGCAACATTTGCCGTTCTGCAATATTTGCTGTACTGCAGCCTCTGCTGGTGATACCCAGGCAAACAGGGCCTGGAGTGGACCTCCAGCAAACTCCAACAGACCTGCAGCTGAGAGTCCTGACTGTTAGAAGGACAACAAATAAATAGAAAGGACATCCACACCAAAACCCCATCTGTACCTCACCATCATCAAAGATCAAAGGTAGATAAAACCACAAAGATGGGGAGAAACCGGAGCAGAAAAGCTGAAAATTCTAAAAATCAGAGTGCCTCTTCCCTTCCAAAGGAATGCAGCCCCTTGCCAGCAATGGAACAAAGCTGGATGGAGAATGACTTTGATGAGTTGAGAGAAGAAGGCTTCAGACGATTGGTAATAACAAACTTCTCCAAGCTAAAGAAGGATGTTCGAACCCATTGCAAAGAAGCTAAAAAACCTTGAAAAAAGATTAGACGAATGGCTAACTAGAAAAAACAGCACAGAGAAGACCTTAAATGACCTGATGGAGCTGAAAACTGTAGCATGAGAACTATGTGATGCATGCACAAGCTTCAGTAGCCAATTAGGTCAAGTATCAGTGATTGAATATCAAATGAATGAAATGAAGCAAGAAGAGAAGTTTAGAGAAAAAAAGAGTAAAAAGAAATGAACAAAGCCCCCAAGAAATATGGGACTATGTGAAAAGACCAAATCTATGTTTGATTGTTGTACCTGAAAGTGACGAGGAAAATGGAACCAAGTTGGAAAACACTCTTCAGGATATTATACAAGAGAACTTCGCCAACCTAGCAAGGCAGGCCAACATTCATATTCAGGATATACAGAGAATGCCACAAAGATACTCCTTGAGAAGGGCAACTCCAAGACACATAACTGTCAGATTCACTGAAGTTGAAATGAAGGAAAAAATATTAAGGGCAGCCAGAGACAAAGGTCAGGTTACCCACAAAGGGAAGCCCATCACACTAACAGCGGATCTCTCGGCAGAAACTCTACAAGCCAGAAAAGAGTGGGGGCAAATATTCAACATGCTTAAAGAAAAGAATTTTCAACCCAGAATTTCATAACCAGCTAAACTAAGCTTCATAAGCATAGGAGAAATAAAATCCTTTACAGACAAGCAAATGCTGAGGGATCTTGTCATCACCAGGCCTGCCTTACAAGAGCTCCTGAAGAAAGCACTAACCATGGAAAGGAACAACCGGTACCAGCCACTACAAAAACATACCAAATTTGTAAAGACCATCAATGCTAGGAAGAAACTGCATCAACTAATGGGCAAAATAACCAGCTAACATCATAATGACAGGATCAAATTTACATATAACAATATTAACTTTAAATGTAAATGGGCTAAATGCTCCAATTAAAAGACACAGACTGGCAAATTGGATAAAAAAATCAAGACCCATCAGGGTACTGTATTCAGGAGACCCATCTCACGTGCAGAGACATACATAGGCTCAAAATAAAGGGATCGGGGAAGATCTACCAAGCAAATGGAAAACAAACAAACAAAAAAAGCAGGTGTTGCAATCCTAGTCTCTGATAAAACAGACTTTAAACCAACAAAGATCAAAAGAGACAAAGAAGGCCATTACATAATGATAAAGGAATCAATTCAACAAGAAGAGCTAACTATCCTAAATATATATGCACCCAATACAGAAGCACCCAGATTCAAAAAGCAAGTCCTTAGAGACCTACAAAGAGACTTAGACTCCCATACAATAATACTGGGAAACTTTAACACCCCACTGTCAACATTAGACAGATCAACGAGACAGAAAGTTAACAAGGATATCCAGGAATTGAACTCAACTCTGCACCAAGTGGACCTAATAGACATCTACAGAACTCTCCACCCCAAATCAACAGAATATACATTCTTCTCAGCACCACATCGCACTTATTCCAAAATTGACCACATAGTTGGAAGTAAAGCACTCCTCAGCAAATTTAAAAGAACAGAAATTATAACAAACTGTCTGTCAGACCACAGTGCAATCAAACCAGAACTCAGGACTAAGAAACTTACTCTAAGCTACTCAACTACATGAACACTGAACCACATACTCCAGAATGACTACTGGGTACGTAATGAAATAAAGGCAGAAATAAAGATGTTCTTTGAAACCAGTGGGAACAAAGACACAACATACCAGAATCTCTGGGGCACATTTAAAGCAGTGTGTAGAGGGAAATTTATAGCACTAAATGCCCACAAGAGAAAGCAGGAAAGATCTAAAATTGACACCCTAACATCACAATTAAAAGAACTAGAGAAACAAGAGCAAACACATTCAAACACTAGCAGAAGGCAAGAAATAACTAGATCAGAGCAGAACTGAAGGAGATAGAGACACCAAAAAACCTTCAAAAAATCAATGAATCCAGGAACTGGTTTTTTGAAAAGATCAACAAAATTGATAGACCGCTAGCAAGACTAATAAAGAAGAAAAGAGAGAAGAATCCAACAGACACAATAAAAAATGATAAAGAGGATATCACCACCAATCCCACAGAAATACAAACTACCATCAGAGAATACTATAAACACCTCTATGTAAATTAACTAGAAAATCTAGAAGAAATTGATAAATTCCTGGACACATACATCCTCCCAAGACTAACCAAGAAATGGTTGAATTCCTGAATAGATCAATAACGGGCTCTGAAATTGAGGCAATAATTAACAGCCTACCAACCAAAAAGTCCAGGACCAGATGGATTCACAGCCAAATTCTACCACAGGTACAAAGAGGAGATGGTACCATTCCTTCTGAAACTATTCCAATCAATAGAAAAGAGGGAGTCCTCCCTAACTCATTTTATGAAGCCAGCATCATCCTGATACCAAAGCCTGGCAGAGACACAACAAAAAAAAGAGAATTTTAGAACAATATCCCTGATGAACATTGATGCAAAAATCCTCAATAAAATACTGGCAAACCAAATCCAGCAGCACATCTGAAAGCTTATCCACCATGATCAAGTGGGCTTCATCCCTGGGATGCAAGGCTGATTCAACATATGCAAACCAATAAACATAATCCATCATCTAAAGAGAACCAAAGACAAAAACCACATGATTATCTCAATAGATGTAGAAAAGGGCTTTGACAAAATTCAACAGCCCTTCATGCTAAAAATGCTCAATAAATTCCGTATTGATGGAATATATCTCAAAATAATAAGAGCTATTTATGACAAACCCACAGCCAATATCATACTGAATGGGCAAAACCTGGAAGCATTCCCTTTGAAAACTGGCACAAGACAGGGATGCCCTCTCTCACCACTACTATTCAACATTGTGTTGGAAGTTCTGACCAGGGCAATCAGGCAGGAGAAAGAAATAAAGGGTATTCAATTAGAAAAAGAGGAAGTCAAATTGTCCCTGTTTGCAGATGACATGATTGTATATTTAGAAAACCCCATCATCTCAGCTCAAAATTTCCTTAAGCTGATAAGCAACTTCAGCAGAGTCTCAAGATACAAAATCAATGTGCAAAAGTCACAGGCATTCCTTTACACCAATAACAGACAAACAGAAAGCCAAATCATGAGTGAACTCTCATTCACAATTGCTACAAAGAGAATAAAATACCTAGGAATCCAACTTACAAGGGATGTGAAGGACCTCTTCAAGGAGAACTACAGACTACTGCTCAATGAACTAGAAGAGGACACAAACAAATAGAAGAACATTCCATGCTCATGGATAGGAAGAATCAATATCGTGAAAATGGCCATACTGCCCAAGGTAATTTATACATTCAATGCCATCCTCATCAAGCTACCAATGACTTTCTTCACAGAATTGGAAAAAACTACTTTAAAGTTCATATGGAACCAAAAAAGAGCCCACATTGCCAAGACAATCCTAAGCAAAAAGAACAAAGCTGGAGGCATCATGCTGGCTGACTTCAAACTATACTCTAAGGCTACAGTAACCAAAACAGCATGGTACAGGAACGAAAACAGAGCTATCGTCCAATGGAACAGAACAGAGCCCTCAGAGATAATATCACACATCTACAACCATCTGATCTTTGACAAACCTGACAACACCAAGAAATGAGGAAAGGATTCCCTATTTAATAAATGGTGCTGGGAATACTGGCTAGCCATATGTAGAAAGCCAAAATTGGATCCCTTCCTTACACCTTATACAAAAATTAATTCAAGGTGGATTAAAGACTTAAATGTTAGAATTAAAACCATAAAAGCCCTAGAAGAAAACCTAGGCAATACCATTCAGGACATAGGCATGTGCAAGGACTTCATGATGAAAACACCAACAACAATGGCAGAAAAGCCAAAATTGACAAATGGGATCTAATTAAACTAAGGGGCTTCTTCACAGCAAAAGAAACTACCATCAGAGTGAACAGGCAACCTACAGAATGGGAGAACATTTTTACAATATACTCATCTGAAAAAGGGCTAATATCCAGAATCTACAAAGAATTGAAACAAATTTACAAGAAAAAATCAAACAACCCCATCAAAAAGTGGGCAAAGGATATGAACAGACACTTTCTAAAAGAAGACATTTATGCAGCCAACAGACATATGAAAAAATGCTCATCATCACTGGCCATCAGAGAAATGCAAATCAAAACCACAAGAAGATACCATCTCACACCAGTTAGAATGGTGATCATTAAAAAGTCAGGAAACAGCAGGTGCTGGGAAGGATGTGGAGAAATAGGAACACTTTTACACTGTTGGTGGGACTGTAAACTAGTTAAACCACTGTGGAAGACAGTGTGTGATTCCTCAAGGATCTAGAACTAGAGATACCATTTGACTCCACAATCCCATCACTGGGTATACACCCAAAGGATTATAAATCATGCTACTACAAAGACACATGCACATGTATGTTTAATGCGGCACTATTCACAATAGCAAAGACTTGGAACCAACCCAAATGTCCATCAATGATAGACTGGATTAAGAAAATGTGGCACATATACACCATGGAACACCATGCAGTCATCAAAAAAGATGAGTTCATGTCCTTTGTAGGGACGTGGATGAAGCTAGAAACCATCATTCTGAGCAAACTATCACCAAGGACAGAAAACCAAACACTGCATTTTCTCACTCATAGGTGGGAATTGAATAATGAGAACACTTGAACACAGGGTGGGGAATATCACACACCGGGGCCTGTCATGTGGTGGGGGGAGAGGGGAAGGATAGCATTAGGAGATATACCTAATGTAAATGACGAGTTAATGGGTGCAGCACATCCACATGGCACATGTGTGTAGATGTAACAAACCTGCACGTTGTGTACCCTAGAACTTAAAGTACAATAATAATAACTAAAAAATACGGGTTGCATAAACTAACAAACAAAAATAAAAGGAAAAATATTGATTAAATCATTCACTAACCTAATTTGTTTTTGTTTAGAAATTAAGAAAATAATTAGACTATTTTTGCTTAATTCTCAAAAAAATCTAGATGCAAAGGTCATTTTTATTGGAAAATATTATTTACAAAAACTGACTCCAGAAGAAATAGAAAAATCTAAGCAGACCAAATTACACAGAAGAAATAGAAAAGGTTGGCAGAGAACGTCCTCTCAAAAAAAAAGCACCAGGTGAAAACAAGTTAACAGAGGGTTCCCACCAATGTTTTGGAAAATAACATTATTTAATCAGTTTCAGAGTTAAAAAGCATGGCTTCTGAGTCTTTTCCAGAAAATATAAATAAAGCATAACCTGGATACCAAAACTTAATAAAGATCATGCATACATCTGTGGTATAGAATTCAGGGCAGTTTGATTTCTCAAAGTCACCAATAGAGAAGGAGCCCCTAGAGCAAGTTTGCTAGCAAGATGAAGATTTATATAATGTAGCATAAGTATGGAAGTCATACCCCATCACCTTTGCCATATTCTACTAGTTAGAAGAAAATCATGGACCCAAACCATCCTCAAAGAAACTTGATTATACAAGGGTAAGAATACCAGGAAGCAACATTAAAGTCTGTCCATCATAGCCCCTAACACAAAACTATGTAAAACTGTAATTCATGAATATCAACACAAAACTCTCAGATAAAATAATGACAAAAATATATCAACATCCTAAAACAGAACATTGAAATCTAGTAGAGATAATTCCAGAAATGCAAGGATGGTTCAACGTTTGTAAATCTATCAGTATAATCCATTATATTTATAGGTCTAAAAGAAAAAACAGATCATTTCCATAGTTCCACAGATGCTGAAAAGGCATTTAACACAATTCAGCATTCATTCTTATTTTTAAAAACATTTACATACTTAACACTTAACTAAATTGCTCCTTATCATAATAAAATGTATGTTAGCTTGATAGCCAGTTAGTTGATTCCCTCTAAATTAGGAAAAAGAAGGACGTGCCGTTGTATTGGAAATGTCTGTCATTGCAATTAAAACATAGGAAGAAATTAGAGACATAAAATTGGAAAGGAAAAAGTAAAATTGTTAGGTTTTGTAAATGACATAAATAGGTACCTGGAACACCAAAGAGAATCAGTTAAAAAGCACTACAGGGAATCCAGTAAGACAACAGAGTGGAAATAAATATAAACCAAGATCAAGCCTAAATAAGAAGAGCATGGCCCCTTTCTCTTGATGAGAGGAGACTCAAGATACCAGTGTTCTACCTTCTCAAGGCACCAGTCCTTCAATCTCCCTCAATGACTTAAGAGTTTAGTTTATTTCTCCACATTTGTAGTTGTCAGAATGTTGCATATGCAACACCACACTGTTTATAACACCATATCTCTTTTATCTCAAACTAGACATGCAATTCAATTCCCCCAAGAAGACAACTCTAATTATACTCAGCAAATTCTCTGCATGCCATTACTCTTTATACTCCTACACTTATGACAGCAGTTTGTCTTGTCCTAATTTGTGTTTACTGGTATGTTGCTTACTAAGTAAGTGTTAAGTGGTGCACGTTTGCTTGTCCAAATAAAGAATTTGAGAACTCTGTCTTTTCTATTCCCTTCCACCCATAGTGCTAGCTGTAGTGGTTCATACCCAAGTGCTTCATAAATGCTGCTTTTAATTTTTAAATCAATTTTCAAAATAGGGAACATATTTCCATAGTTCAGACATTAAAATCGATACAGTAGCATCTTTCTCCTATCTGACTCCCTATCTTCTCAGTTTCCATCACCACAAAATGTAGTCCCTATTGTTATTTTTGTGTTTATTTTTCCAGAGAAGTTTTATGCTTGTGAAAGCCAATACAGTTATAGGGTCTCTTTTTTCTTACCCTTTTTATGTAAATGTATATATCATTTATTTAAACTTTGTTTTATACCTGAGAGTATATTTCAAATATCTTTCCATTAATATATTAAAGGACTTTTCAATTTTTAAATCATACATATTATTTCATTATAAGGATATATTTTAATTTATTTAACCAGTACACTATTGATAGACATTTATATTTATTTCAAACTCTTGCTAATACAGTGTTTTCCAATTGGCATGACAGTTACAGATAGATTTACATTAAAATTCTAGATCGATAATAGATTCATTTGCAGTGAAATCATATATTGATGACCTAGAACCACCCTAACAATCTAAGGTAACTTTTCATATCTATGTTTTAATTGATGATGTGTTGATTTCCCATTTTAATCATGAAAGATTCCTGGAGAACTTCTCATTAACAGCCATCTCCCATGTTTCCTGCCCCTGCTTGCATGTTAATTATAGTAGGAATTCACTCATTTCTGCCACTCACACATAGGCAGATGATTCATGTGCATCGAGGCAGAAAAAATAATAGTTACAATTGTGAGCTATATATTGCCACGATGGTTAAGAACTTAGACTTTGAAACCATACTGCTTCCACTTGTGACCTTGGGGAAATTAACTTATTTGCATCTGAAGTTAGTGCATCTCTAAAATGTGAATAATAATAGCCCCTACCCAGTGTCTGATGAGTAACACTACCTGTTAGTTAATATTATTACTCTTTTTAGTAAACGTTAGCAAATGTACTTATCATTCGTTATAACAGCAAAATCCTTACATTCTGCCTTTAGCTGACTAGCAGATACAGTTGAGGTGGACATTCTTAGAGCTTGTTCACATACTGCCTAGAGCTATCAAACTTGATGAGAATCTGCAGAGCCCTATGGCCAAGCACACTGACCAGAAGCTAACATTTGTACCAATAGTTTTGCACAACCTCCAATTATTCATGCAGGCATAGACAGGGACTTGCATTTATGAACTGCCCCAAACTCCTGATTTTTAAGTTTAAACATAGTGATCTGCACCTGTACTTACTTCACTGTGGTCCTCCCTGCATGAATACTTAAATGTTATTGATATAAGTATATATAACTGTTATACCGTTCTCACACTGCTCTAAAGAGCTACCTGTGACTGGGTAATTTGTAAAGAAAAGAGTTTTAATCGACTCACGGTTTCACAGGCTGTACAAGAAGCATGGCTGGGAGGCCTCAGGAAACTTACAATTATGGCGGAAGGCGAAGGGGATGTAAGCACATCACACCATGGTAGAGCAGGAGAGAGAGGGTGAGCAGGAAAGTGCCACACACTTATAAACCATCAGATCTCGTGAGAACTCACTATCATACGAACAGCATGGGGTAAATCTGCCCCCCAGGATCCAATCACCTCCCACCAGATCCCTCCCCAAATGTTGGGAATTACAATTCAAATGAGATTTGGGTGGGAACACAGAGCCAAACCACATCATATACTAAGTCTGACACCTACCTATTTTTTCAGTATGGTGAGTAATAAAGTAACAAAATTATCAGTAACTATTAAAATTAAAGCTATGTTTTAAAATAATAACAACCAGAGAACTCAAGCAAAGTAAAAATGAGTAAATAAATAAACCCCTCATTGTACTGAGCAGCCCACTGAGACCCCACACAAAAATCACCAATAACATTGAGTCTATGATATGACTAAACTTTCCCTGGGATGCTGGAGCAAAAATTAGAGACAAGATGAAGTCACTGTTGCTGAAAATGGTAAGGGTTAATAATAATATTGATTTAATTCATTGACTAGTTATTGCTCATCAATTTAATGGTGGAGCAATGGCATCTGTGCTCAATCTAATGGCTTTATGTTTATCTGTTCTCCTCAAACCTCTTCAGAAACAAATCAATCTTAACTGCCCAGTTAAACACAGTTTTTCAAATACAAATGTGCTATTTAACTTCCCAAATATTATACTTTTAAAGCTGGCTCTGAAAAATAAAACAGAGGTTAACAAATATAAATGGTGAATATAGTTCTAGTACATAGGATTCTAATACATAGAGTTTTTTATTTCTCATTTTCAAAATAAAACCTGTATAAAGAAAACAAAAATGCATCCCTTGAGCTGGATTGTCTTGTGGCACCTTGGAACCATTTCCACTCCCTCCTTTGCTCTTTCCTCTACTGCAGGAGCTTCAGGCCTGAGTACATTACCCAGATGTCCTAGATACTGGGCTCCCATTGGAGGTCTGCAAATCAGTGGTACCTGTGTGAGTTACATGGCAGAAGGGAAGAAGGGTTATAAGGTCTCCCATGATGGAGGGAAATCACATGGGCTTCAGCAGAGGACAGATCTGATAATTTTGCTCCCATTTCCTGGAAACAACGCTACTTCAGGACTACAGTCCATCAGGCCATCAGTGGTGGTTCTCTGAGATTCCTGCCCTTCCCGATTTTCTGAAGAGTAGCAGTGGTTTCCTTGACTTTTGTGCACTCTGCTCTTACAATGATTTTGTAAATCTTTGATCTCCTCTGTTAAATCCCTTCCCACTTGAACATCTTAGAGCAGATTCTATTTTCCTCTCTAATTGAGACTGATACAGAGGTTGGTACCAAAGGTAAAGACTAGCAGAATGTTTTCCTAACTTTGGACTGACACAGGGGTTTCCTGGCTCTTCTGGGGCTCCACCTTCCCATCAGGTGTGGCCATGCACCCAAGAGCTGGCCAAAGGAATGGGAGCAGAAACCAGGTTCCCTCCTCCAGCCTGGCGCTTACAAACCTGCCAGATGTCACCCACTTTTCTTTCCCCAGCACCTGCTGAATGGAGCTGACTCCTGAGGAGAACAGATTTCATGATGGAGAAGCTGCATGTTCCCAGTTGGGTATAGAACTCTTCTATTTTTGCTTCCCACCCCCTGAAATCTTCACTAGAATAGGAAGAGCAATGTTTTATTGTGAGAAGCCACTGAAATATTGTGATGATTTTTTATAGCAATTATCCTACTCCAATTAATGTATTGTCCTTGAAAGTAGGGACTATGTATTAGGCCATTTGGACTGTTATAATGGACTAAGACCAGATACTTTGTACACAACAGAAATGAAGTTCCCACATTTCTGGAGGCTGGGAAGTCCAAGATCAAGAGTCTGGCAGATTCTGTATCTGACAGGGTCGGCTTTCTGGCTCATAGATGGTGCTTTGTTGCTTTGTCCTCACATGGTGAAAAAGGCAAGGTGGCTCTCTGGAGCCTTTTTTATAAGGGCACTAATCCTATTGTTCTCATGATTAAATTACCTCCCAAAGGCTTCATTTCCTAACACCATCATATTGGTGATTACCTTTTATCATATGAGTCTTGCGAGGACCCAAACATTTAGATCCTGGCAGACTATATGCCACAATTTTTGTTTTTCCCATGGATCTAAGTATATATCTCTGTATATGTATATGTGTATATATATACACAAGTATATATCTAATAGATAGTAAATGCTTGCTTTGTGAAAGAAGAAAATAAAAGAAAAAGATAGGCCGGGCGCGGTGGCTCAAGCCTGTAATCCCAGCACTTTGGGAGGCTGAGACGGGCGGATCACGAGGTCAGGAGATCGAGGCCATCCTGGCTAACACATGGTGAAACCCCGCCTCTACTCAAAAAATACAAAAACTAGCCGAAATGAGGTGGCGCCAGTCCCAGCTACTCGGGAGGCTGAGGCAGGGAGAATGGCTGTGAACCCGGGAGATGAGGAGCCTGCAGTGAGCTGAGATCTGGGCCACTGCACTCCAGCCTGGGTAGCAGAGTGAGACTGCCTCAAAAAGCATAAAGGTATTTAACAAGGATAGTTTAACAATTGGGTGATCATTGGAGAAGGCTAGCTTCAATCTATAGTAGTGATTATTATGTCACATGTGTTTGAATGAGGAGAATGTACTAATCTTCCAGGTTGTGTTGGATGTTATGGCTGAAGGCAAAAGTTAGTAAATATAACAGAGAGGTTGAAAGCACAGACACTGGGTTCAAACCTGCTCTGTCACTTACTAGCTGATTATTTTGAAAAAGATACTTAGACTCTTGGTGTTTCAGTTTATTTATCCATCCATTTCATCTGGGAATGATACTCACAGTGTAACGGTCACAGGGCTGCTGTGTGGGTTCCATGATTTTACATTTTTAGAGTACTGTGAAGAGTGCCTGGCACATCATATTGTGTTTGTTAGTATTGAACATAAAAATATTAACAGGTAGCCCAAGTCTTCTTGGTTTTGGCCATATTTTATGCTGTTTCTTTTCTATAATATCCTCCCCTCCTACATTAGTTTTGTGCTGGTTGACATAGAGTCCTATTTAATAGAGTGATAGAAAAACATGTGCTTTTTCCTCATCTTTACAGTGTTTAGATGTATTCTGGTTTGTCAGAATTCTTGATTAGAGTCAATAACAGTTTCTTATCTCAGACTTATCATTATTGCATTCTGTTCAAGTCAACAGTAAATTTCCTTTTTCTTTCACAACAGCTTTAAAACTTAGTAAGGGTTTAATTTTGTCTTACGATTTTTGAAGACCTTATGGAAATCTTTTAGCAATTCGGGGTTTTATAGCCTGAAAACACCATGGCCTGTGCCACAGATTTCTCTTTCTATTTGTATTTTGTGTGTAATACACAGCCAATGTCCCTGCTTGCTGTAACACTTTTCTCTCAGTTGCATGTTGTCACATTCAGTATCTCTAACTTGTTTGCCCACCACTACTTTATTCATCGCACTCTCAGTTTTCCTTTCCTCCCTTTACTAATGCTGGATGCCCAACCCACCGACTTTTATGTCTTTCAGTTTCTCTGTGTTCCCATCTGTACATTCACACACACAGCTGTGATTTTCTTCTCCTGTCACACCTACTTTTTTGCTGAAATCAGCCATGTGTTCTCAGTAAAGCTTTCATACGCCCTCCAAAAGAACTTTTTAATGTAATGTGTAGTCTTTTGTCACTGCAGTGAACAGCACTTACGAAATGCTGTTTTTAATTTGTGCTGCAGAGCTCAAATGCATCATGTTCCTCTCTGAATTAGAGATAATGACCAGGTCAACTACCCAATATTATGACAACTTCCAACTAAATATCACTTCTCCCTCCACCTCCACCCACCCAATACAGTCATATAAACTCATATAAGTCAGTGGAGTGTAGGAAGAGTCTTCAGGAAGACGGCATGCCTTTGATACCAGTTTGTTGCTGTCCTTTATATCTTTGAAATAGAGTGACACACACATTAAGACCCTTAAACCAAATGCTGTGTCTTTCTTCTTTGATTAGAAAGAATCTTTACCAGAATTTTGTCATTGCTTATTCCTGAATTCAAAAGACAAAGAATAGCTTATGATGAAGAGACCAATACTTAGTGTTCTATGTGCAAGGTTCTTGGTGGAGTTTACAAAGTAGACCCTTTACAAATTAAAATGTTTTCTAAAGAAGTTATTTATTAAAAGAGCAGTTGTTAAATGTGTCTGTACTTGCATTGTTAAATGTGTCTGTACCTTGCATTAGTTTGATGTTGTCTTCAAGGGCTCCAGTGTCTTGAAATTGCAGACAGAGTTGGGCCACAAAGAAGAGGAGTGGGTAGGGGTAGAGACAAACACAGAGATACACAATGGAAGGCTTTTTGCGACATCTGAGTTCATTAAATCTATCCTAAATGGAACAAACTAGGCCCCCAAGCAAGGTCCCACCTTGGGGATGGCTCTGACATCTCTAACATTCTAATATCACTGCAGTTCATCTTCAGTCTCTTCCCATCACGGCTTTGGCAAGGCCCTTCAGGCCCTTTTTCGTCATTCTCTGAGGCTCCCTTGCCTTGCTTCCTCCCACTGGCTCCCCTGCACCCCCTTGGCTGCACCCTGTCCTGTCTGGGTTTCAAGGTCACGTGTTCTAAGTCTTTCTCCCCCACCTCCCACTTCCCCACATTGCTCCTATCACATTTTATTATCCTCTCAGCTTCTTACTCATTTATTAGTTTGTTGAGAGAAAGAATGAGATCTGATTTATCCTTTCTGCATATAAAACAGGGATATCCTGCAGGGGTATAGTACAGTGCAAAGGTTCAATATATGTGTAGTAGGAAGAATGAATATTGACCCTGTGCCTCAAGATCTTGTTGGCTTATGGGCTGACTGATAAAGTGTACGTGGGTAAGAACGCACCTGTGATTTAGCCTTCCTTGAACACATTTAAATATTTTTATTGTTAGAAAATAAACATGCTCATTTTGAAAACTTCAACAAAACAGAACTATATGAAGTAGAGAGCTTCTTTTCTGTTTTTCCTCTAGCCCACTGCTCAAAGAGATCCATTATTGGTGTGTAACCTGAACACTCTGATAATAACGCACTTCTGTGCACAATCACACAAACACATTTATAATATATGAGTTGCTGTAGATTTATCTATCCATCTATCTATCTATCTATCCTTTATTTAAACAACTATGAAGAAATGCATGACAATCTTGTCCATGTTCTTCAACAGTGAATATGGCACCTGACCTTTCCTTATGACTCATGCTTATCTATATGAACACCTATCACGACACACCAGTGATTTAGAGCCTCACACTTGCTGAAATCCTGTGATGCCCCCTAAAACTGTAGAGTCTATAAAGGTTCTTCACCCAGTGATGACAGAGAGCGCTGTATTTTTTCCTATGCCTGATTTCAGCATTTCTCCAACTCCTGCTTAACTCTCGGTTGTTCTTTATGCTGCTTTCAGTTGCTTGCTTCTTTCCTTCTAATTTGTTGTCCATAATTTATTACATTTGCAAATGAAGTTACCAGTCTTCCTAGAGATGTACATAAAGTGAAGGTGAAGAAGTTCTAAGAGAGGGCTTCAGAGGGTTCTTTCCTAAAGCAGATACACATACCTTTGCGCATGGCCTTTGTGATTCAAGACTTACATGCAGAAGAGTTCCATGTCAGGTTGCTGACAGGTGAGATCAGCCAAAGCAACCGAGACCTTGTGTTCAAAAGTGTCCCTACCACAGGGCTCGGCTCTGAACTGCAGAGTGTTGCTGGTTGACAAGACAGAGAATCATATTGCAACCTAAAAAAAAGGCTTACAAAAACAACAACAAAATAAGCTTTCTTCCTATCAGCCACAGGATAGCTTAAATCTTGGAGTCATGTGAATTGTTGAGAGTAACTAAGAACTATCAGCTTTAACATACAGACATATTACAGGCAAAAGAAAATAAAGGGTTGGGGGAAGGGGGAGAAAGCCCTGTCAGTAGCTTTGAGCTGCCTCATTTTTTTAATGAAAAAATTGTTACAAATGGGTTCTTCAGCATATGTTATTAATTTCATTATCCTGGCTTCTTGCCAGTTAAGCATCAAGCCCTGGTTTTTGTGATTTCAGTTGCAACTAGTAAAACTCATGAGGGCATTAACAGAAACAGACAAGAGAACGTTTTTTCAAATCCACCGCAAGTGACTATTTTAAAGGCTTTTATTTCATAAAACTAGTTGGAACGTTTGTTTTTGTTGATGAGAAGAATTATGCTTTCCTAAAATATGATATTTCCAGCCTATACTAGCCTTATTTAAAAGACTTTGAATAAATTATTGATACTGGCAAGTAAAATATATTTATGTTATGTTTTAGAATGTATAAAACTTTATAAATGTTCATAAAAGTCTTACTTTTTACTTTTTACTGCACTACATAGTTTTTTTTAAAAAAATAATAATGAACATTATAAAAACAAAAATGCTTTTCTTCCAGATGAAGATATTATGATAAATACTTTGAGAGCAGAAAAGCAAATGCAGTATTAAAATTTCATCATGAAGACTCTTTATTATACCTTTTGAAATAGTGCAATTCTATTATTAAAAGGCATTATCCATGTCACACAAAACACTCAGGAATTAGCATGTACCTTACTCTTTAAGCCGACATTTATTGAGTGCCAATTATCAACCAAGCACTTTAATAATACTACCTCGCTGTTTATCCAGCGAACATTTCATACCAGGCAATGTGTTAAGTGTTTTATATAGAGTCTTTTAAAAGAAATATCTACAAACCTTTGAACCAGGTATTTCTAGCCCCGATTACAAATAATAAACTATAATCAGAGACAGTTTGTCTTGCCCAAGGTCTCACTGCTAATAAATGTGCATAAGGAATTCTAATCCTTAGGGAATATTTAACTGTAAGTTTTAGGGCGACCAACAGTTCTGGTTTGCCTGGCACTGAGGAGTTGCATAGGATAAGGGATTTTTAGTACTATAGCTGGAAAATGTCTAGATCCTCCACAATGGGTTGGTCACCCTATTAGAATCTGTGATTTTACCTGCTGTGCTGTCCAAACTTGCCCTGCCCTGCTCCTCCTGCTTTCTTCCTTCAAAGTCCATCAATTGCCTGAATGATGCATTCTTTTTCCTTTCTTTTAACCTTGAGCAATAGTCCTCACTCCACTTCATATTTTCAAATTTTGAAAATCCTTCTAAGAACCAGGACATTTTAAATTAATATATCCATTCACAGATGCATTCATTCCTTTGTTCAACAATGATTTATTGAATACTTTCCATGTGGCAGACTCAGGGGTTACAATGGTAAACCAAGTCTGATTCTTGCAGTGCTTACACGGATGGGAGCAGGGACAGATAAGAAACAGATAAGTATATTCTACATCTGCCAGTGATTGAGGTTTGTGAAGCAGAGCAAGGACAATGGAATGAGATCAGGCTTGTTTTGTAATTTCATATGCTGTAATCAGGGAAGGTGTCTCTGATGAGGTGACCTGTGAGCAGTATTGAGATACAAGGGAGCATGGTATGGAGGTCATCAGGCAGCACAGAGCCAGCGGAGGGAGCAGGGTTGGTTGAAGTAGGACCTCCCAGGCTCTACTAAGGAAATTGTTGGGAGGAAGTTGTGTATGAATGGGAGGTCCACTCTTTTTTTTTTATGTTTCCCTTTCTTTGTGTAGAAGGCATAAAAGCAGAGTATGGAACCCGAAGAAGGCTTCCTTGAAATTTTCTACTTTGCAATTTAGCCCTGCTGACTAAGATCAGGTTAGAAGTTAGGACTGGAGAAGTAGAAATAGCCAGATGGTGATGAAAAAGAATTATGCCTAAAGTCTCATATTCCCGATCTTTATTGTGATTCTCAATGCACAACTTGGAATTGATGAGACTCAGTCATGTGAGCTGATACTTTCTTGAGTCCCTAAATCAAATAAGACAGTTATTAATAGTAAGCAAGTTCTCAGATTTTTTTGGTTCTAAGGTTTTAGCTGAGTGAAAGTATTAATAATAATGACAATAATCACATAAATAACTTGCATTTGAATAGTGATTTATAATTCTCAATGCATTTTTCTTAGCATTATCATTTATTCCTCACAAAACCCAATGGGGTAGGCAGCAAACATATTAGCAATGCCATTTTATACATGATGAGTTTAAATTCTCAAAAGTAAAAGTTAGGTGATTTGTCCAAAGCCATATTTGTAGAAGTCGATGGGGCCAGGACTGCAACACAGACTTTATCCTTCGTTCAGTACATCCATGTATATTCTCCATGTTATTTTAAAGTGATGTTTCTATTTGGAAACTGTAAACTAAGGGAAAAGTGTCAAGTCTAGAAGTACATGTTTCCTTCGCCAACATCAAGCACCATTCCACTGCCACGCTGCAGTGACTCAATCCATTCTGCTTTCAGGTTGAGTGTTCTGCTCATTGTGAAAAACTTCTTCGTGATCTGAAAGGTGAGACAGCAGTTGAAGGTTCTTATTCTCACTCTGCTCCCAACTGTCTTCTGATCATCTTTTAATTCCCATTTACGCAGTGGAGGACTAGGAGAGAGGTGGGAATGGTTAATGGGTACCAAAAACACTTAGAAAGCGTGAATAAAACCTACTAGTTGGTAGCACAACAGGGTGATTATAGTCAATAATAACGTTTTGTACATTTTAAAATAACTTAAAAAGTGTACTTGGAATGTTTGTAACTCAAAGGATCAATGCTTGAGGAGATGAATACCGCATCTCCAAGATTTCCTTATTTCACATTGCATGCCTGTGTCAAAACATTTCATGTATCCCATAAATATATACACCTCCTATGTGCCCAAAAAATTAAAAATAAAAAACTAAGCAAATTCTCATTTCTCTTTCTTTCTGAGCACCTATGTAGTCTAGATGAAAGTAGACCTCTTATCGGCCCCTTTTTTTTATCTCCTATCTCAACCCAGGAAATATTAAAACATTATTTCAAACACATTGGTCTCAATTTAGACCAACCTCAAATTTTACTTACCCTTTAAAAAATTGTTTGATTCTAACCCTTCTTCAAATTACTTTCCGGACTCTCTAATTTTCACACCCAACCTTCTTTTAAAAAATATATTCCCTATCTTCTTTCTTCTTCATCCTGTTCTTGCTTTAATCATTTCATTAAATACTGTCATTTTTGCCAAATTGTCTTCTTTCTTCCCATCCTCAGAGACTGCCAAAGCTTTCAGCCTTCCTTATCTTTTGCACTGAACTCACCTATCCCTAGTGCTCCTATTACCAGTTTTCTTTCCAATCTAATCTTTCCTCACATTGCTGCAGAATGTTCTTTCCAGCCCAAACTGATTCTGACAGTCTCCAATGCAAAGCAACCTCTGTTGACTTCCATGACCTGCAATATGTAATCCAAATTCCTTAGCTTGGCACACAAGACCCATCACAAGCTAGTCCAAACCTCATTTTTGAACTTTATTTCCTGCCTCAATCATTCTTTCTCCTTTCATGGCTCCATGCAGGTGCAAATGCTATTTCTTCTGCCTGGTAAATGCTCATTCATCCCCTAACACCCAGCTCAAGGGTCACCTTCTCCCATTCCCCTGTGTAATTCCAAAGTATGTTGATTATATCCTTTCAACAGTTCTCACCATATGGCAATACTGTTTTTCCATTCATGTGTCCGTCTCCCCAACTATGCTGTGTTTTGCTCAATGCTTGGCACATAGTAGGTTCTTTATAAACTTTTCAGTAAGTATTGATATGAATAAAGAAATTTATGAATGAAGTAAGGGAAGTAGGTAATGTTATAACATAAATATCAACACTTATGTCCTTTTTTTATTCACCAAGAGGGAATAAAAGTTCAACGTTAAAATAAATAACTTACATGAAAGTGTGTGTGTGTGTGCGTGCATACACACATTTGCCTCAGTAACTATTCCCTAAGTGTGTTTCAACTACTGTAGTTTTAACAGCTGTCATATATGTAAATATTGCAATAAATTTGAGGTTGCAGTTTTATGGCACTGAAGTGAAAATGAAAAATTCCAGTGAAACACTAGACTGCAGCAGTATCATAGAGGCTAAACATTACAGAACACTATCACAAGATGTAAAACCATGTGAAGTCGTGAACCTTTCTTAACCTCTTATAAAAATGCACTTTTAAGGGATTAATAACATAGCTTCTATAAGATATAAAAAGATAGATATAATATGTAAATAAGATATAGAACGATAGGAGCATATCACAAAAAAGTAGATAAAATTGGATCAAGAAAACTAAATATTCAATAATACGTAAAAATTATTTCTCTTTATTCTTTTATCTTTTCAAATTTATCTGTAACATACATGTATTATTTTAATAATGGGAAAGGCAAGTAAAAAATAGTGTGCTTACATAACTGTAAGCTCTTTAAGTCAAAGAAACAGTTTAACCAGTGGCCAAATAAAATTTTTAGCTACTTCGCTATTTCAATGTTATCATTAACAAATTTAATGTTTTAATATTTCTTTAAAAATAAGATTGTTTTCTTCTAATTTTAAGAATAACTTATTTGTTGTGGTGAATATCTAAAGGACAAAAAATTTAAATTACTCATAATTACACTAGCTACAGCAAGTGGAATTACGGCTTATTGACTAATTGTTTCAATATATCTTCCTTATTCAGCCATATAGCATATACATTTCTGTGTCCTTTTATTTTAACCTATTAGTCTGTCTGAATTTCTGATTATTTCCTTAGGAAAGTTAGTCTTTGTATAGAGATGATTCCCAAATTTACATCTCCAGTCCTGACCTTTCCACTGAGTTCCAAATATAAGCTCACATATAAAACTTCTTCCTTAACGGCTTCAGGCATTTCAAAATCTAGCAGGCATCTCAAAGTCAATCAGGTCAAAGCAACAACTGACTCCCCCTGCCACATTTCCCTGTTGAAACTCTCCCTCCCAAGTGTTCCCATGTCATAAAAGAACCCCAACATGGGTAGGCCCAGTTGCTTAGGTCAATAATCCATGGGTCATTCTTAATTTCTCTCCTTGCAGCTTCCCCCATCCAAGAGCTATAAGTACCCCATTCAAAATGTGCCCTTCAAAGCTTTTAATCTCTCCTGGTGCCTGCCATACTCTCGTGTAGTCTCCATCATCTCATCTCTAGACTGCTTCAGTAATCTCATTAGCCTTTCTACTTGCAATCCTGCCACCCTATGAAACCTGTTCAAGAGTACACTACAATATGAATTATTTTGACTTGTATGTAATGTGACTGGAAAATGTCAGTCATCACACTGAGACTGAGAGCTAAGCTGATAGACATGCCATCTAAGGCCCATGCCCCCCCCTTGAGCTCTTCCCATCAGTACTTTGCAGGTAAATGTTTAAAAAGTGGGAGTAATAAAAGTCCTGGTTTGTAGCATTTGCTGATTACTCTGGTGTACATACTCCTCTGGTATAAATACTTACTGATTTCAAGCTACCAGTGTGATGTCACTGACCATGGAATTGAAAAGAGATGTTTGTAATCAGCTCTTAGAGGCAGTATGAGGATTTTTGCATCGATGTTCAGCAAGGATATTGGTCTAAAATTCTCTTTTTTTTTTTTTTGTATCTCTGTCAGGCTTTGGTATCAGGATGATGTTGGCCTCGTAAAATGAGTTAGGGAGGATTCCCTCTTTTTCTATTGATTGGAATAGTTTCAGAAGGAATGGTACCAACTCCTCCTTATACCTCTGGTAGAATTCGGCTATGAATCCGTCTGGTCCTGCATTTTTTTGGTTGGTAGGCTATTAATTATTGCCTCAATTTTAGGGCCTGCTATTGGTCTATTCAGGGATTCAACTTCTTCCTGGTTTAGTCTTGGGAGAGTGTAAGTGTCCAGGAAATTATCAATTCCTTCTAGGTTTTCTAGTTTATTTGCGTAGAGGTATTTATAGTATTCTCTGATGGTAGTTTGTATTTCTGTGGGGTCGGTGGTGATATCCCCTTTATCATTTTTTATTGCGTCTATTTGTTTCTTCTCTCTTTTCTTCTTTATTATTCTTGCTAGCAGTCTATCAATTTTGTTGATCTTTTCAAAAAACCAACTCCTGGATTCATTGATTTTTTGGAGGGTCTTTAGAGGCAGTATGAACAGGTCACAGCACATCACTGGGACCCAGCACAGTGGGTCTTTTTGCTCCCAGTGCACACTCTTCTGCTTTAGAACCTTTGCATCTCTTCCACCAGGACCAGACGTGGCTGGTAACATATTGTTATTCGATTATCAGCTGAAATATCACCTGTGGTAATTAATTTGATGAGTCAACTTGGGTAGGCTACAGTGCTCACTTGCTTGGTCAAATAAGAGCAAGACCAACTTGCTTGGTCTTCATGACTGTGAAGATAAATTTTAGATGTGATTAGTCAGTAGACATTGAGTAAAGCATCTCATCCTCCATAATGTGAGTGAGCCTCATCCAACAGTTGAAGACCTTAAGAGAGAAGACTGAGGTCCCTGAAGAAGAAGAAATTCTTCACACCTGTAATCCCAGCACTTTGGGAGGTCGAGACGGGTGGATCACGAGGTCAGGAGATCGAGACTATCCTGGCTAACACGGTGAAACCCTGTCTCTACTAAAAATACAAAATTTGGCGGGTGTGGTGGCGGGCGCCTGTAGTCCCAGCTACATGGGAGGCTGAGGCAGGAGAATGGCATGAACCCGGGAGGTGGAGCTTACAGTGAGTGGAGATCCCGCTACTGCACTCCAGCCTGGGCGACAGAGCGAGACTCCGTCTCAAAAAAAAAAAAAAAAAAAAAAAAAAAAAAAAAAAAAAAAACAGAAGAAGAAGAAGAAGAAATTCTGCCTGCAGACTGATTTCAGATGCAGTAGTGCAACGTCACTCCTTCCTTGGGTTTCCAGCCTCCTGGTCTGGTCTGCCCTGCAGATTTCAGACTTTCCTGCTCCCACAATCATGTGAGTCAATTTCTTTTTTTCCTTTTTTTTTTTTTTTTTTCCCGAGACAGAGTCTCTCTCTGTGGCCCAGGCTGGAGTGCAGTGGCAGGATCTCGGCTCACTGCAAGCACTATCTCCTGGGTTCATACTATTCTCCTGCTTCAGCCTTCCGAGTAGCTGGGACTACAGGCGCCTGCCACCAGAGTTATTTCTTAAAATAAACCTTTTTCTGTCTCTGTTTCTCTCTCTCTACACATACATATATGTATGTACTTAAGTGTGTAACTATCTATCCATCTATGTATCCATCTGTCTATCCATCTAGAGAGATGTATACATATCCTACTGGTTGTTTTTCTGGAGAACCCTCACTAATACATCACCCTTCAAAGAGAGTTTCCCTGACATTCCCTGGTCACTCTTTAACATATTACTCCAATTTATTTTCTTCACTCTATGTATCACTTTCTATAATATCTTACTTATTTGTTTATGTACATGGCTATTGTCTGTTCTCTCCCGGCCCCACTAGAATTAAAGTACTATAAGAACAAGTACCTGGCCTGCCTTGTTAATTGCTGTATCTATCATCCTCTTTGCCTGTCACAAAGTGGTGTTTTTCAAAAGTTTGGTCAATGAGTAATGCTAAGAAATGTAGTTACGGGGTCAAAGAAGATATTTTTTAAAATGTAAGACTCTTGGTACTTTAAATGGTTTATAGAAAGCTTGTATCAGTTAAAACTGTCATCAGTGTCAGTATTAGAGCAACTATCTCAATATTCTCTCATTTACATCCTGCATTACTATTTTGGACAAGTTCTGCTAATATAACAAACCCCTTAACCATCCCTTATGTCCTACTAGTCCACTGCTCAAAAGAATATCTTCAGATTAGACAACCTGACATACACATGTATCTCATAGCATGATACAAAACACCTCTTTACTTTCCTTCTAAATGACCAACTATTTCCTTCTAAATGACTCAACTGAAATGAGGCTATTTCAGACAGACATAAGAGAGTCATCCTCCCTTTCCAACTATCTCAGTTTTATTTCTCTCCATCCTAGCCCTGGGGTCAAAGAGGGATCTCCAGTAGCGTTGCAATCCTGCAAAATAGGAGGGAATCAAGAAAAACAGTTCCTCCAGACCTAGGCTCACAGCAAAACATTAACACAGCAATTAACCTGCTCTTATAACATGATACTTGTTCTCTGTCTCTTCCCTATACTTGAAGAGTAGCTGATTATTGTAGCTCTGTATTACATTTTTAATAACCAGTAAAGCAAGCCCCCCAGAATACCTCTTCAAGCATTTCTTTGATTTTTTTATCTTTTTTTATTCTCAGACTATGGTCTCAGAAGGGAGATTGGGTGAGCAAACCCCTCTAGTATAGGGTTGGGCTGGCAGGTGGGATGGAGGATGTGTGAAATGTCGTTGTACCTCCCCTTGTCCCCCCAATCCAGGAGACAAAGTGATATCTCATTTTAAGTTGGTAACATGTTTTATTATATTTATTAGTGACATATATTTTCCTCATCTGTGAGCTCTTATTTACAGGCACTTGGACCTTTTTCCTCTTGGTAAACTTACTGGTTGGCATGAGCTCTATTTAATGACATAACCCTTTGTCATTTTTCTGAAAATACTTTTCGAGTTTATTGCTGACCCCTTAATTTTGCTTATGAAAGGATTTAATGTATCACAGTTTGGGCTTTTTATATTGACTTTTTTCTTCTTTAGTGATTACTTCTTCTTTTTCTGAAATCTGGAATTACATTATTATTTATATAAATTATCATTTTATTTTGTGACATTTTTAATTTTCTGAAATGTGGTTATAATATTTGAACATAGTTGATTTAATCCACTGTTACAGCAGCATTCATTATATATCTTTGTAACTTTTTTGATTTTTCAATTGTATTTTTATTTAATGATTTCATTTGGTTTATTGGAGTTTTGTTTGTTTGCTTATTGTTATTTGCAGTGGTACTGTTGTCATATAGAAAATACTTATCATAATTAGGATTTGTTTCTAGTTTTTTTTTCCTATTTCTTGAATCTGCCTTTTGGTTCTTGAATCAAAACCACTCTGCCTTGTTAATGTAGCCCTGTATTACATTTTTAATAACCAATAGATCAAGCCCCAGAATACCTCTTCAAACATTTCTTTGATTCTTTATCTTTTATTCTTTTATTATAAGCATCTTTAATAGGTGCTTATGAACTCAAGAAAATCCCACTAGGAGTTCCACTGTCATACACAATAACTAGAACCTAGTATGAGAAAAATGTCTCCCTTTAAAATGTCAAGGCTGTTATCCAGCAACATGAAAAGACGACTGACTCTTAATTAAACTTAAAAAATTATGGTAAACAGGTTAAATGAATCGATGATAGGTGAAAACTACAGAGAAAATTTTGGGTAAATACCTGATTTCTGGATCCAAGGCCATAATACCAATCTCCCCATCTCCCATCTTCACACAATTGAACATTCTGATTCTTAATGAGCACATATTCTTTGTGATGAAAAAGATTTTGTCTTCTTTCAACACTCAGTTGTATATGCTACACATTCAGATCCCTGAAGTAAATTTTTGACCTTGCATCTACAACATAGTACGCATGAAAAATTCATTTCAACTTTCATTTGAAGTGTGAAGGAAGCATTATATGTCTTATAATACAGGAGGGAGATTACCAAAGGAAAGAGGAAAATGATCAAATTAAGCAAATCTCATAACTCTTTTATTTAAACAGAGGGGTAAACCAAAGCTAAAAGCATTCCAATGCATGACTCAATTCTCCTCCTGATCCTGTATAGTTAAAGATTGTGTGTTCATAGAAGGCTCGCTTCACTAAGGAAACCACAGTGAATCTATTATGCAGGAGCTCTTATTTCAGGATGTTGCTGCAAGAATTCCTTAGGGTTTTTCCTGTAACCTTGAGCAACCTCTTTAGACATCATTCACCAGTTACACACAACTATATATAATCATACACTACAAGGCACAAAAAATTTCCCTTACTTTCAATTAGATTAGAAAGCCATATTTTTCTCAAAAATATTTTTAGTCCTTTTCCCCCCAAAGTTTATAATTACTTCTTTTATTTATGATTGTATGGAACAACTACAGTTCTTAAATTAAGAGGATTTTTCAATGAACTTTAACCTTTCTGTTGCAGGGGAAGCATAAATACTCGATTGTTGTTTGATTATTTATCAAGGGCTGGGCTGTGGGCTTAAAGTCTCCCATTGCATTTTTTAAATTTACTAGATGTTTTGGAAATATAAGAACAAAGGATAACTAGAACTCCAGAAAAATGTGGTATCTGATGAAAACATGGGAGTTTTAAATCTTACCATTTCCCCAAATTAATTTGCTTATAACCAATTTCTTTCTCACTTAGAAAAAAATATTTCCTGGCCCCTAACTAAAGAGTCAATATTAGAAAACGCTTCACAGAAGCATAAATACTGGAATTCCTGAGAAAAACAAAATTCTTCTTCAAGTGGGATTAGAACTCTATTAATTCATTGGATAATAACAATTCATTTTTTTCCTTTACTCTTGCAATAGTGCAATGACTGCATCTCTTTCAATCTAAGAAGCAATTGCACCACTATTGTTTTATCATGATATAATACCTGTGTCTGCCTGTCAAATACAGTATATTGAGTTGAGAGCTAAGTTTGAGAAAAGTAGTATATAAATACGGCTAACTTCCCCTTCAAGTCCTAGAATAAAAACTTTAGACCTTCTTAGAGATAATTGTTAACAGTGAGGAATTCTGACATTACCACATTTTTTTCAAACAATAAATGTGTAAAAAGTAATTTATTATTTTTTAAAATGTGTATGTACAGATAATAGCAGGAAAAATGTTTATGTATGCACTTATTATTTGTAAAAAAGTATATACATATTTATTATTTGTAAAAAGTAAGAGCATCATGAACCTCATAGTGTCTAGTAAATATATAAATTGATCTTTAAAGCCTCTATTAGTGATAAAGGATCAAATCAAGATTATTAAAAGTGAAAATGAGTTTGGTACAATGAAATTACTTCTTACAGGCAGCATGTTATGAAACTCTTATCATGCCCTGTTGTTTAACTGGAAGAGTTTCTACAGTTTAGGATAGAACTGGAAAGACTTCACATAATAATTGATGAAGACATCTGAATAGCTTGTATTAAGAATACATTCACACTTTACTTCTTTCATTGCCAGAACTTTTAGGCCATCCGTAGAAGCAGTAAATTTTACCTAAGGTATTTAGAAATATTCAGGAAAAATAAAGATGCACATTCTGGAAAAAAACAGTTCAAAATATGCTTAAAACACTTGTGTTTACACACAAGGAAAGGAAAAATAAAATTTAAAGCATGAGAAAATTAAGTGACTTTTGTGGGCTCTTACACATTACCTGTAACAAAGGGGAATAAAGTCATTGTGGTGTTTTTTTAATGAACAAATATATTTTTGTAAAACATGAAAAATTTCTGAAAACCAGTAACAAAGATATCTGGTATATGCAACATCAACATTCATTTGACACATTTTTATTACAAATTTAATATATACTAGATTATACTCAGAAACTTCCAAAATTTCCATTGCCTCCTAGAGTCATGATTCTTAATTCCAGCCTAGAAAGCTTTTTTTAAATGCTTTTGTCTGAGTCTTTTTCTTGGATAATTCAGTATCTCTGAAGGTGGAGCCCAGGTATTGGTGTTTTGATAAGAGTTTCCCAGGTAAATCTACTGTCCAGCAAATGTTGGGAAAAAATACCAAATGTCTCAATCTGGCATTCAAGGCTTAGCTGTTCAAGCCTTGGCTCCCATTATTTTCCTATCTGAGTGTATATTTCAATCTGCATGATTTAATTACTACATTTGCCTTGCATTTTCCAATCTCTAGACACATCTTTGCTAATGCTATTCCTTCTGTGGATTTCTCATACCTCATACTAAAGTTTAACCACTTGTTAAGACCCTTACAAGACACTAACAGCTACTGAGTGCCTATTCATGTTCAATCTTCTCATTCTATAGTAGTATTTACATTCCATGCTATATTTCACAGCCAAGTGGAGAATGTGAGTAAGCTAAAGGTGAGAGTAAAACGGGGCTGTGATAACAAGGGTAGAGGGTGCTGTGAGAGAGCACATAGTAATGTGTCTGGAATTGGTGGGTTCTTGGTCTCACTGACTTCAAGAATGAAGCCGTGGACCCTCACGGTGAATGTTACAGTTCTTAAGGATGGTGTGTCCAGAATTTGTTCCTTCAGATGTTCAGATGTGTCCATAGTTTCTTCCTTCTGGAGGGTTTGTGGTCTTGCTGACTTCAGGAGTGAAGCTTCAGACCTTCGCGGTGAGTGTTACAGCTAATAAAGACTGCACGTCTGGAGTTGTTCATTCTTCCTGGTAGGTTCATGGTCTCACTGGCTTCAGGAGTAAAGCTGCAGACCTTCGCGGTGGGTGGTACACTCATAAAGATGGTGTGGACCCAAAGAGTGAGCAGCGGCAAGATTTACTGTAAGGAGCAAAAGTAAAAAGCTTCCACAGTGTGGAAAGACACCCCAGCCTGCTTTTATTCCCTTCTCTGGCCCCACCTGCATCCTGATGATTGGTCCACTTTACAGAGAGCTGATTGGTCCATTTTACAGAGAGCTGATGGGTCTGTTTTGACAGGGTGCTGATTGGTGCATTTACAATCCCTGAGCTAGACACAGAGTGCTGATTGGTGCATTTACAATCCTCTAGCTAGATATAAAATTCCTCCAAGTCCTTACCAGATTAACTAGACACAGAGCACTGATTGGTGCCTTTACAAACCTTGAGCTAGACAGAGTGCTGATTGGTGCATTTACAATCCTCTAGCTAACATAAAAGTTCTCCAAGTCTTTCCCAGATTAACTAGACACAGAACACTGATAGGTGTTTACAAACCTTGAGCTAGACACAGAGTGCTGATTGGTGTATTTACAATCCCTTCGCTAGACATAAAGGTTCTCCAAGTCCCCACTAGACCCAGGAGCCCAGCTGGCTTCACCTAGTGGGTCCTGCACCAGTGTTGCAGGCAGACCTGTCTGCCAGTCCCGTGCTGTGCGCCCACACTCCTCAGCCCTTGGGCGGTTCATGGGACCTGGCACCCTGGAGCAGGGGCGGGTCTCCTTCAGCAGGCTCTGACTGGGCAGGAGCCCACGGAGTGGGGAGACTCGGGCATGGCGGCCTGCAGGTCGTGAGCTCTGCCCTGCTGGGAGCCGGCACTGCCAGGGGACCCAGGGCACCCTCCGCAGCTGCTGGCCTGGGTGCTAAGCCCCTCACTGCCTGGGGCCAGCGGCGGCGGCCGGCTGCTCCGAGTGCGGGGCACGCTGAAACCACGTCCACCCAGAACTCACTCTGGCCTGCCAGTGCAGCGCATAGCCCCGTTCCCACCCGCGCCTCTCTCTCCATGGCTACCTGCAAGCAGAGGGAGCCGTCTCAGGCCTGGGCCAGCCCAGAGAGGGGCTCCCACAGTGCAGCAGCCAGCTGAAAGGCTCCTCAATGATGGCCAGAGTGGGCACTGAGGCTGAGGAGGCACTGAGAGAGAGTGAGGGCCGCCAGCGTGTTGTCACCTCTCAGTAAGAGCACCTGACTCAGACTTGGAAATCTAGGAAAGCTCCTAAGGAGCTGGGGCCTGAGGGATGAGTGAAAGTCAGGACAGGAAAAGAGCATGTTCAGAAGAACATGTGTGGTAGCTTAGAGTCAGGAGACAACATGGGTTATAGAGCAGGAAGTGCGCTATATATGTAAGATGGGAAGCGGTTGTTGGCAAGTCTAGAGGGAAAAACAGGCCAGGATATGCAGAGAGTGTCAGTTTCTGTTAAGAGCTTGGGTTTTAATTAAGGAACAAGAGTGAGCTAGGGAAGAGTTTTAAGAAGAGGGTTAGCATGATAACAAGCAGTTTAGAAAGATCATGTTTGCTATGGTGTGGAGGCAAAATTGATTTGGGTGGGAGGAAGGCTGGAGACAGGGAAACCAGTCAGAAGGTTTTTGCAATAATCAAGATGAAAGATTATGGTGGCATGAGCTGGGCAGTGCCAGTGGCTTGGACTGTGACACTGTCCTGCACACAGCTGCAAATGCAGGATTGTTCTTTGTTGAGAACTCCCTAGAGAGCAGAAGAAAAAATTTTCAGAGCCATCTGCCTGAAAGTGGTGGCTTAAGCCATGGAAGTAGAAGAGTTTCCCAAAGAAAAAAAAATTAGAAGAAGGCAAAGGACAGAACCTTAGGGAATGCTGACATTTAAGGGAAGAGTTAAGAAGAGGCAAGAAATAAAGAACAGGCAAGTACTGAAGGGAAGCAAGTTAATCATGTATTGACTAAAGCGAGATTTTTGGACTCCTGCTTGACAAACTGTCCACTGGTACCCAATCAGGCACCTGATCAGGTAGCACAGCCATCTTTTATTGCATTATATTGTGTATCTGAATTATTCACAAAACTGGAGTATAGATTCATTTAATTTTGCATACCTTGTCTTAAACATGCAGAAGTTGGGTTCAGTGTAGCACATCTTGGTGTCACCCTGATACAATATTAGTAGAAAAAAAGAAACTGAAGACCAGAAATGTTAATAAAAATAATAAAAAAGAAGGGAGGCAGAAGAGGATGACAGCAGGAAAAAACATAGTTTTAACAGTTGGTAGAGATGAGGAGTAATAAACACAGTCCCTAGAATTTTATTAAGATGACATCTGTAAAGAAAGATTTCTCTGACTTTCCAGGCGGGACAGATTATATGCTCCCAGGCGCTGTGTGATTCACCTTTATAGCATACTTCAAAATTTTTATAAAATACCTAATTATAAAACTAGTTAAAGTGTGCTCCCAACTCGGGCTAGAATATAAGCATCTAGAGACCCAGGGCCAAATTTGTGTCTCTAGCTACTAGAATAATATCTGACAGGTGGAACATGCTCATTAACTTGTTATTGAATAAATGGGGGAGGGTAAAGAGATCTCACATAGAAAGCACAGAAAGAGAAAATACAAGATGAAGGGAGGTGGGATTCAGAGAGATGAGAAGTATGGCCCAGAATGCAGGAGTCAACAACTGTTGTAACTCGAAAAAGCCCTAATCATAGGGTGGCCATATGTCCTGATCTGCCGAGGACGTCTCCAGTTGACACCTGTTCCCTTAGTGTAATTATTAAAAGTACCCCCTTTCATTCTCAAAACAGTCTCAGTTGTTGTGATGAATAAATATCTAGAATATTTAGCTAGATATTTGAATGGAACATCAGATAAAGAAAAAATATATATGTGTGTTTAAAAATACAACTTTAGTTATATTTCATTTGGGGTGAAAGTTTATGGTGAGCAAAATAGTATAGAAATTAGCATTCTATACCAATTTAATTGTAAACTTTAAGATGTATTAACCTTCACTGATCTCTCTTTAATTATTTAATTGTTTTATTTTAAGTATATGAACTTGGTCACAAGGTCCTGATTTTGTATTCTCAAATGCTGTTTTCACCCTGACATAATGAAACATTTTGGAGTATAACTCTGCTTTTGATAGAAGGCACTACCAGGCTGTTCTCCTACTTCAAACAACTGTCTGTAAACCCCATTCTTGAACATCAACCACCTAAATTTGCAAATCCCTGGGAATTCTTTGGATCAAAGCATCTTTTAACTGAACAACACTATTATTAATTTGAATGTGAATTTGAAAGTTTGCCTGGTGGGTGGAATTGAATTGCCCTGCTGATTTTATTAAGCTGATCAAACTTCACTATCTCGTAGCAATTCCTTTCTATCTACTGTTCAGGATAAACAGATTCTCAAACTAATCCCAGAAAATACCGAGTAATAACTTTTCATTTCAGTGTGGGCCATGACAGGCACAGGTGAGGAGAGTTAATCAGTTGCAGGCTGTCCTGCTGCTCAACGCAGCCAGAAATGCCTCTAGAATCTTGTTATTCCACAGCAGATGCCCCAGTTTGAGGAACAGTTGGAATTTTTTCCCTGCTATAAATTTGTCTTATTCATTTTATACCCACACTATCTGGTATATAGTAGTGGCTCATTATAAAATATTCTGGCTTTTTTTTTCAGCTTTATTTAGCAAGTTTTTGTTTTAGTTTAGTTATTTTAGACACAAGGGTCTTGCTCTGTTGCCCACACTGCAGTGCAGTGGCATAATCATAGCTCACTACAGCCTCAAACCACTGGGCTCAGGTGATTCTCTTGCCTCAGCCTCCTGAGGAGCTGGGACTACATGCACACATACCATACCCAGCTAATTAAAAAAACAAAAATTGTAGAGAGGGTGTCTCGCTATGTTGACCAGGTTGGTCGTGAACTTCTGGCCTCAAACAATACTCCTGCCTTGGCCTCCCGAAGTGCTGGGATTACAGGCTTGAGCCACTGCACGTGGTGATTTAGGAAGTTTTTTATACAGTTTAGCAAAATGTATATAGTGTGGAAAACAGAGAGCACTTACAAATATTTGTTGAACTGATAAAATTGTTATCTACTGATTTCCCTGTAAAAGGATTTGAGAAGGCTCATATAAAAGTCATTTATAGTTTTTTTAAAGGATTAATTGAGGTCATATTTTTTAATATTATTGTTGGCCTTACAGATTTTTATAACTATGAGCCTTATTTTTATTATAATCATCATGCCAACACTTAGAGAATCAAAGTTACATAGTGAAGGAATAGTGTAGAGGTCATTCATCCACATGAAATAGCTTCCATCCTCCTCAAAGTCCTTGGCTAGTCTTCAGCCTGATCTTACCTGGGCCCTTATTTGCTAAGTAGGGTGCTTTCAACTACTGCAGATCAGAGTTAATTCATTTCTGTTCCTGGTTCTGTTACTCACTAATTGTGTGAATGCAGAGAAGCCTATTGTTCGCTGAGTCTCATTTTTTTTCATCTATAAAATGCTACCATTGTCTGTTCTTTTATGCTCCCATAAGACCTTACAGTTGCCTCTGTTATCTGAGCTGAGATTTATTGATTTCTCACTGTGTCAGATGCTGTTCTAAGCTTTTTATATCTAACTCATTAATCGAAACAAAAACTCTGTAAGTTTTTCCATTTCCTTCCCTTTTTCTCTCCCTCCCTACCCCTCTCATTCCTTTTTCCTGCCTCCCATAACAAGTACATATATATATATGTGTGTGTGTATATATGTATATATATGTGTATATATGTATATATGTGTGTGTATATATGTGTGTGTATATATATGTGTGTATATATATCCTTCCTCCTATAGCAAATATGTATCCAAAGTTATACAGCTACTACGAAATAGAGCCAGAACTCAAGCAATATGGTGCCCAAAATTCAAACTCTAACCACTTATTTTATTTTTTGTTTTAATTAAATGAGTGCACATCTTTTCTCACCACTAAAATGAGAGGACTGTATTTTGTCTGCCTTATACCCAATTGTTTTGCTGGTATGGGGCACATAGTAGGCATGCCATCAATATTTGCCAAATATACAGCTGAATATTTGCCCTGCTATCTCAAAGAGATCACCTATCACTCCTGTGATTAGGCTATATTATGTGGCAAAGGTAGAAAGATTTTGTAGGTGAATTAAGGTCCCTGATCAGTTGACTCTGAGATAGTCAAAAGAGAGGTTATGCTGGATGAGCCTGACCTAATCAGTTGAGCCCTTTAAAACAGACTCAGTCAGGCATGGTGGCTCACGCCTGTAATTCCAGTACTTTGGGAGGCCGAGGCAGGTGGATCACCTGAGGTCAGGAGTTTGAGACTAGCCTGGCCAACATGGCAAAACCCTGTCTCTAATAAAAATAGAAAAACTAGCTGGGCGTGGTACTGCACACCTGTAATCCCAGCTACTCAGTAGGCTGAGGCATGAGACTTGCTTGAATCCGGGAGGCAGAGGCTGCAGTGAGCCAAGATCGCACCTCTGCGCTCCAGGCAGGGTGATAGGGCCACTCCGTCTCAAAAATAATAATAAACTAAAAGAGACTCAAAGTAGCAGCCAGAGAAGCTCCTATTGGCCTCAAAGGAGCAAACTTCTGTGATGTGCAGAGGAATCACATGACAGGAAATGGCAGATGGTCTCCAGGAGCTGGGGACTTCAGTCATATGTCACCGAAAACTGAATTCTGACAACATTCAGTGAGCTTGAAAGAGAGTCATGAGGCTTAGACAAAAATAATGTTCATGGCTAATACTTGATTTTAGCCTGGTGACACCTTAAGCAGAGATTCGGCTAAACTCATGGCCAGACTCCTGACCCATGCAGACTGTGAGATAATAAATATATGTTGCTTTTATATAGCAATTTGTTGTGAACGGTGGAAAACTGTTCCAGAGCCACTCTAACATTAAAATGTGGGTTTTGTTGAATTTCTAGATTTGTGTGTTATAATGATTGGAAATATGAATTGACTTTGGAAGAGAGAAGTAAAAAGGCTGTCCTTCCATGGCATCCACCAGCATTGGTCTGTACAACTTTCCCACGTTTTTTTTCCTCTTTACTCCAGATCCTCACTACTATTCCTCGCTCCCCATGGGCACCCTCTTTCATGTTGTAACATGTATCTTTGGCTACGTAATGATCCTCACACAATACAGTGTTATTGAGCAATTGTGTGTGTGTGTGTGTGTGTGTGTATGTGCGCGCTCTTAATTCATATAAATGGTACTGTGTAATACTTCTCATTCTACTTCTAATTTTATTCTCTCAAACTTACGATTTCAAAATGTAGCCACATTGGTACTATTCATTATTATCTAAAATTCATCTGCCACTTATCTATTTCCCTAGGTTTTGGACCTTTACCTAGCTTCCAACTGCCTTCTCCCACCAACATTACTGTGGTAAGTATCTTCAAACATGTCGGTGTATGCTGGAGAAATATACTCAAAAGGGGTATTGACTGATCATAGGGTATATGTTTACATGGTTTTATTACGTGTTGTCAGATTGCTTTCTGGAAGACTCGTTTACATTTCAACCAGCAGTGCAGGAGAGTTCCTGTTTCCGCTTAATCTTACTAAAATTTAGTGTTGTTTCATTTTTTTTTAGTTTATTCAATTCGATGGGCGTAAAATCTTACCTCATTAGTCATTTGAGTTTCCCCTTCTGTGACATTCCAGTTCACATACTTTACCTATTCTCTTTCATTCTTTCTCTCCCTCAGTCTCTTCTTTTTTCTCCCTCCCTCCCTTCCTTCCTTTCTCTCTCTCTCTTCCTTCCTCTTTTATTTTAATTTGCAGAAGTTTCTTATACATTCTGATATTGATCTCTTTTTACATGTATTATGATTATCTTTGCCAAATCTGTCACCTATGTATTTAATCCTCAATTTTTAATGTATCAATTATTTTCTTATGATTGAGACTCTGGGGATACTTTTTGTAAAAGCCTTTCCCACCACAGAATCACAATTTTTCCTTTCACATTTAGTTTATTTCATTTGAAATTTATTTTTGTATGCAATATGAGGAAGGCACCTAATCTTACTTTTCTCCCTATATGGAAATAATTTCCCTCAATACATTCAATTAGAAATCTATTTTCCCCACTAATTTGTGGTATCATCTTTTATTATATATCAAGTACAATAAGCAGATTAATTTCTGGGCTATCCATTCTACTTTATGAGTCTGTTTCTTTCTGTGCTAGTGCCACACTGATTTTTTTTTTTTAAATAACTGTTAAGTTTGAGTCCTATAAAAAGCAGACACAAAGATAGAGAGAGGGCTGGGAGCTAGGGGAGTCATCAGACCATCATGCCAGTCTGACCTCAGGTGGAGAGGTGATGGAAGGAAAGAAGAAGGGTTGGCAAAAGCCTCTTGGGCTGCTGTGCTGTTTTAAGGAGAGTTTGGCAAGGTTGTTGGAGAGTCCCAGAGCCAAAGCTGCCTATTAGAAGCCTTCCATGTCCTCCAGTATTGGACTTGCCCTACTATTCCCACCATGCTTAACGCTTGAGTAGGAGCAAGCCTATTCTCAGGCACAAATGCACCAACATGGTAAAGCATTTCAGAGTGCAGCATCTAGGGACTGGCCCACTCACGCTTGCTGCATTGGAGATAGAGAGGGGCACCCCTTTGTTACCTATATGGTGAAGCCACATGTGGACACAAGAGTGAATCTTCTTTTCAAGACTGATTTGGTGATTCTTGGCTCCTAAATTTCAGACTAAGTTTGTCAAATTCTTCAAAACATCCTGGTGAAATGTCTATTGGAATTGTATTGAATTTTTGGATTAATTTGGTAAGAATTTGTGTCTTTAAAGTGTTAAACCTTGCCATTCATAAATGTATCATACAATTTTATTTTTTGAGGTATTGTTTTATGTAATTGAGGAGGATTTAAAGATTGTCCCATAAAAGCCTTGTGCATTAATTGTGGTTAAATGTTATATAATTTAGAAGATTGATTGCTATTTCAAAGTCTATTCATCATTTATTGTCCTCAACACATCATGCTTTGCTTCTTTGGGTCTTACACATGGTGAACATCTTTTTTTTTTGTTTTGGTTCGCACTTTGTCCTTATGATTTCCATCTCTACCATTTACACAGACATGTCTCCTCTTTGTTTAAATGGTATTATTAATAATACCTTCTCCACTTCCAAGTGTTTATGAGTGTGTCAAATAAGTCAAAGTATATCAAGTGCTTTGTAAATGGAAAAGTGCTAAATAGATTAGCATTTTCCCAGGGCCTAGCAGAAAGTGAATGCTCAAGAAATGCTTGCAGACTGGAGATGGAATGAAATATTAGCATATTATAATAACATATTTTCATTTTCCATCACCCAAACACTCTACTCGTTGTCTTCAATTATACAATGGGCATAGTCACTTGAATTTCTCAGACTCGATATCTCTTGTATTCTGTAAATGAATAGTGCCCTCTTCTTACTCCTTTCCCATAGTAACTTACATTTAGTAAGAGCTTCCATGTACATGAATGATATCTGCCTCCTGGGATGCATCTCAGCTTTTTAATATTAAGGGTGAAAATAGCCTTTTTGTGTAAGTTCAAATAAATATTTTGGATAGTGTCTTCAAATGTAGCTCCAAATCTTAAGAGGTTTACCATCAGCTACCTGTCACAGACTCAAAGATAGTGAAGCAGAAAGCAAACAAGAGTGCCAAATATTTTGCAAATTATGACTTTGTATTACCAAAAACAATTTATTCTAAGTGTAACATAGGGAATATGCTTGTTAAAAATTCATGGAGTACCATCATTTTTATAATTTTACTAATTTATTAATGTGATTTCTAAATTAGTTTTCACATATCAATAAAATTATTTTAAAATATTTATAATAGCTAAAGAACAGCTTCCCACTCTAAGTCCTTATTCAGAAAGTGACATTTTCTGTTTCCCTCTACTGCTAATTTGCCATAATATGTCTCTTTTTATCATTGACTTTGGATGTTTTTGTACCTTGTGAAAATACTGAATTTTCAATTCCCCCTTGAATATTTCCCCATGATTTCTTTAAGCCATCTATTGGCCACCTTCCTTTAGCTCAGTAAAGACTCAAGAACAGTGTCTGCCTAATCCTCTATCACCATATAAATAGGTAATAAAGAATTTACAGCAAGGTCAACTCTTAGGGGGAAAATATTTAAAAGATCATTAAAGTAATTATTCCCTGGAACCCAAGGTAATTGTTTTAAAATCAGATTTCTAGAGTTGTATGGCTATCAAATGAGCAAAAAGTTAAGAGAGTTAGGCACAAAGTGTGTCATTGGTACCACATTCAGCAGCCTTTCAAATGATAGTTTAGATTTCATGGTGAAGTCACACAGATTGAACGGCATTCATCGTGTCATTGGGTTTTACTGTGGGGCTGAAGATACAGGTTTCTCTTCTAGTTCTGCTTGATGTGATTTGAGTCATTGGTCAAGGCAACCTTCTTGACGGCTCGGTTTTCTGATTTATACTATGCTTGTCACCCACTTAAGGAAGTTTTAGGTGAGGAGGATGGAACTCAACCTGATTCATTCATTGGTGATGCGCAGTAACTGTATACTTCCCACCAGGTTTATTTATTCTAAACTTCCAGACAGCTCCTTCTGGTGTTTGTTGGCCAAGACTTCTGTGTTATTATGGATGGCCCCAGAGCAGTTCTCGCCATTGTAAATAAATCTCCGTATTACAAATGGGAGGAGTCTGGCACAGAAAGAACACCAAAGAGCAGCACTTTCAAGTATTATATATATTTTAACCAGGGTCAAGACTTAATGAATAAGGAATGTTTAATAAAACACTTAGGAAATACAGGCACATACATAAGTGCCAAATTATCAGAAATAACACTTATTGACATAATATAAAATGTTAATACACAAACCCCCAGGATATGACAATTTTGTGTTTATTTCTAAAAAGAAACATGACTGAAGACTTACCTGGTGTCAACTGATTAAACTATATCAGAAGGTGTGTTTGTTTTCTGTCGCTCCCGTAACAAATTCCCACACAATTAGTGGCTTAACACAACATAAATTTACAGTCTCACAGTTCTGTAGATCGGAATTCTGAGTAGTCTTGTCTGGTTTCTCAGTTCTAGGTCTCACAAGGTCAAAATCAAGGTATCACCAGCCTGGCCTCTTATCTGGAGGCTCTGGAGAAGCCTTTTTCAGACTCATTCAGGTTGTTGGCTGAGTTTAGTTGCACGCAGTTGTGGAACTGAAGTCTTTATTTCCTTAGTGGTTGTGGCTGGGTGTCAGCAGGTTCTCAGCTTCTAGAGGCTGCCCCCATTCCCTGGTTCATAACCTCCTTCATCTTCCAAGTCAGCCACTGCAGAAGTTCTCAGTCTTCAAAACTCCCTAACCTCCCCTTCTGCCTCATCTGTCCTGTCCCCAGCAGGAGAAAGTTCTCGGCTTTTAAGGACTTGTGTGATTAGATTGGGCCCACTGGATAATCTAGGATTGTCTCTCTTCTTAATTACATCAGAAAGTCCATTTTGTTGTGTAGTGTAACATAGTCATAGTTCCATGAATTAGGGTGTGGGCATCTTTGGAGGACATCCTACCTACTTTCCACAGAAGGTAAATTACAAAGAAAAAAGTCATTCCACTGGATTTGGTCTATGTGCATCCACCTTTGGCAGGCCTGGTAAGAGGCAACATACTTGGGGAGAAAATCCATTATATGATGCTTCCAATGGAAGCCTCATCTGTGAACCACCTCCCAGTTGAGAGCAGAGTTCAGTAGCCACAGAGTCTACTTAAAAGATCAAACAGAAAATTCGTGGATTTTTCAGTTTTTAGCCTCTGTAATGCATCAGTGTCATTATTCAAAATGCAATATTCCAATCAATGGTTCATACTTAGGTAAAATTATCTCCTAAAATAAATTTTCAATTGATAACTTTTAAAGTAAAACAAAAGGCAGCCATCCAGGGAGAAATATTAGCTTGCTATATGACATTGGTGTAACCAGTGCTTCTCAGACTAGATTTCTTGTGCCTTGTGCCTCTGGGCTCAGAATTACTGAAAAGCTAACGAAAATTTCTGTTATTTAAACTAGCTTGGGAAATAAAAATGAAGAATTCATTAGAAGGTAAATTCCCTAAGGAAAAAGATGGAGAATTTTATTCACTGATGTATTTTAAGCTCCTAGCATAGTCCCTGACACAGTATGAGCATTTAAGTAACATTTGTTGAATGAATAAATGAATGAATGATGAATAAATGAAAGACATTCTATTATCAAGTACAGATTAACCTAATCTGGACAATCTGTCATTATTTTGATTTGTGTCCTTGTTCATAAACAAGCTGATGATGTGATGTAAAAATACATATAAGGAGTTATTTTTCATGGACATCTCTTACAGTTTTCTTAATGCTATAGATCTATTATTACAATACGACAACCTCTGTGACTATACTGGGAACAGACTTGTCTCATGGATTAATAAAAAAGTATTAAATGACACCCAAACTCTAAATTATATGTGCTAATTCTGTTCATTATTTCAAACCTTCGTATTTATAAAGACTATTTCCCATAATTATTACATGTAGCAAAATTTCTGTTTTTAAAATGAATAGAACATGAGAATAGCAAGTGGTATGTTAAAACATTAATATTGGTAAAGGCCATGGATTATTGTTTTTATTTATAATCATAAATAAATATTATATGAGCATTTTACTTTTATAGCCAGAATGCAGTATCCTCCAGAAAGTAGCAAAGGACTAGTCTTGGCACCTCCCCTGACACAATGACAACCATTTCCTAATGGCCATTAAGGTGGAAGAGGAGGCAAAAGGAAGATTTCAAGAAGTCGCAAAACTGGGATGCCACCTGTAAAAATAAATAAGGATTTGAGATGCCAATAAAATTCTTTTAATAACTTACATAGTCTTTCACATAGATTTTTTGATGTTAATGTTTTACATACAATAGTTGTGAATTGAATGAAAATAAATACAAGATAGAATCAGTTAATAATCTTAAGGACTTGTATGTCTTAAGGTCTATGGGCTTGACAGACTCACAAAACAGGCTGGGAAAATATCCACAGATCAGGCATCGAGGCAATCTTCCATTCACTATACTTTCCTCTCTTGCATCTGGTAAGGCAGGAAAAATTTACCTTACATTTTTCTGGAGAAGTATTTGCTTCCCTAGGGATATTCTGCTATTGAAGCCTGCATGGATATAAAATGATGATGAGAAAATCAAAGCTTTTAAAGCTCACAAAATAAATCTTATGCTTCTCACCAACACAAATTAAGATTTGAATTCTTCAATCGTAAACAGAGTTTGAGAATTTGGACTACGAATCAGTTACATTCTATAAGCTGTAGGATGTCACTAGGGTCTATGCAGAGTAAATTGGCTAAGGCTGAAGGGGAAGTCAAGAGAGCATGCCTCGCCTCCAGGGACTCATACAGCTGTTGTATCAGCAGGGAAATGTGTCAGTCTTTGGAAGCAACAACTACTAAAAAAAGACTGCAATTCACACTTTCTTATATGTAGTTGCCTAAAGCTTTCGAAATTATAAAATGGGCAGATTATAGTTCACAGTTCGTTTTTTATTCGAAGAGCTATTCTGAGCACTAAGAAAGCCACACAGAAAAATACCTACAAAACCATCTAAAAATGTGACCTGTATACACGTGATTTTTCTATTTGCTTTCTGCATAATCTTTAGGGGATTTAAAAGAATGTTTACATCCTAGCTTGTAGGCATATATATTTGCAGGAGTCTTCAAACAGAAGGAAATATTCTGAAGAACTGTGAATAAATTTGATATGGGATGCATTTAACAGCTGGAAGGATTTCACACTTTGAGCCCAATTTATAAAACTTTCAAGTTGGCATTGTTTCAATTCTAGTCCTGGAAGTCATAATTTCCCAAAGAAATTTTCTGGATTTAGAAATTATTTGTGTAGGGAAAATGCATCATTTCAAAAATAGTTATCATAGCAGAACCTGGTCAAGCATAAATGTATAATTGCAGAAGAAATGTCTGAGAGCATTATCCCACTCCTACTCTCATTCAGTTCAGACAGCCAACTTCATTTCTTAATGATCAAAGTCCTTTCTTTGCAAGAAAGTAGTCTATATTTTCACATCCCATATCCTTAATTAGCCCAAGAAACTTGCTACTGCATTAAAAGAGAAAATACAAATTCCAATATGGTAAATATTAATAAAAAATAGAAACTAATTCAGTTTTGTTCTAATTTGTGTGTGTGTGTGTGTGTGTGCATGTTTTGGTAGTAATGTGGGAGATAGAAGAAAAGTGAGATTAAAATGAAGAGACTCTGAGGAAGTGGAGTGGGTTTGCTTTTACTGGTAAGATTAAGTATGGAAAAGAATACTTGCCCAAGAGACAAACAGCAGGGAAGTGAACCAACCCTATTCTGCTATTGCTACTATTAGCTGATTTGCTCTGTATCAGGTCTTGTGCTTCCAGAACACTGGAACGTTGATGGACAGTGAGAAAAGTGGGCATTGTGTCCTTCCTTTCATAGCATCTCCTTGGAGAGGCCCCCAGAACCTTTTTGTGTTTGCAGATTTCTCTAGATTTGAAAAAGTGAATCAAAACTTGGACTCCGTTTTCAAATTGTAATTTGATGCTGCCTCAAAGAAAATTTTACAAAATTGCCAGTAATACAACCACCATCATGAAGTATCAGATTGTCTTGGTCTTGCCTGGACTTATTGAAATGTCTCTCTTTGGCTCTATGAACCATTCTTTTAACCCTATCTGTGATTGCATTTTGAACCTCACGTTATTACATAAATCTGCCTTGCTCTCATTTGTTTTACTATTTACATTCAAATGCTTTATTTAAAATAATTTTGACATTTTTAATCTTATGAAAATTACCTTAGTACCATGGAAATGGTAGGGACCTGGGAGTTGGACAAAATATTTTGTATACTGGTGCTACTGTTTATTCACTGTATGACTCTGAGCAAATTACTGTACTTCTCAGGGACTCACTTTAATCATTTGCAATGTATTGCACTAGATTATGGTAAAGATAGAGTAATATATATAAGGAGATATTTTTCATGGACATCTCTTACAGTTTTCTTAATGCTATCGATCTATTATTACAATACGACAACCTCTGTGACTATACTGTGAACAGACTTGTCTCATGGATTAATAAAAAAGTATTAAATGACACCCAAACTCTAAATTATATGTGCTAATTCTGTTCATTATTTCAAACCTTCGTCTTTCTAAGACTATTTCCCATAATTGTTACATGTAGCAAAATTTCTGTTTTAAAAATGAATGGAACATGAGAATAGCAAGTGATATGTTAAAATATTAATGTTGGTAAAGGCCATGGATGATTGTTTTTGTTTATAATCATAAATAAATATTATGAGCATTTTACTTTCAGAGCCAGAATGCAATATCCTCCAGAAAGTAGCAAAGGAGTGGTCTTGGCACCTCCCCTGATACAATGACGACCATTTCCTAATGGCCATTAAGGTGGAACAGGAGGCAAAAGGAAGATTTCAAGAAGTATTTTACATATATACAGAAAGAGTAATATTATATAGTGCGTGTGTGTGTATATATATACACACACACTTGAGAAAGCACCTGGTGTAACACATGAAGGATGGTGAGAGTTCTGTAAATTATTATTTCTCATGCTATGTCATGTCAAATGCTGCACAACATTTTCAGGTTTTGTAAGAAGTGCCTATACAAGGGTTAAAAATAATTTTAGAATTTCTTTAACATTTAAAACACCAGCGTATATTAGAGTCTCTCTCAGTCTAAAAGAAATGAGCCAATGGAAATCAAACAAATACGTCAGCAAGAGTTTTATGCTAATTGTTGAATGTACCAACTTATATAATGAGTAGTCTGAAAGATAACTTTCTTAAGGAAAATGGCAGGAGGAACCACTGGAAGCCTATGCAACTGTAGGTTTTTCAATACCTGGAATCTGGTTTCATTAACAAATTATGTTGACTATCATGAAGAATATAATTATTTTAACTCCTGAACATTTTCTGATACAACTAATACAAAACTGAACATGTGGAATATCTCAAAAAATTATCTGCTATCACTCCACCGCTTACTTTATATAGATCTTTGGTAACAGGACTAATTAAATAAATAGAAGTATGTTGTGCTCCTGGTGATGTCCTACTTAATTCTTGTCTGGCCACTGTGAACTGTGCCATGAAAACAAGCCACACAGCTTCTGCTTGGCTCACAGCAAACAAGATTACAAAATCTGCTGATCCCTGTTTTGTTTTAACACCTGTGAACAAAAATACAAGACTGTCATGTGGCACACAAAAGGCTCAGGTGTCTGCCTGTTTAGAAGCTAGTGATCCTGAACTGCAGGAGGAAATAAGGTTGTAATATTAATAAACACCTGCCAGTATTATTATACTCATTGGCTCCATCCCAGTGAAATAGTTAATCAGCTAAACCTAACAAAACAATTGTCTAAGCACTAAGGCAGTGTATATTATCACATCACTCCGAGTCTGCCCTGTGATAAAACATGAGAAACTCAGGTACTGTACTGTTCTGTAAAGTAGGAGAGCAGAGTCTATCCCTGGACATGAGGTTAAAAATAATAACAGTTATTTTGAGAACCCAGTTCATGTGTGCCAGGCACTGTTGTAGATGGATCCTAGGGAAATTTCAGTGAATAGGAAAAGAAAGACCCCTGCTTCCATGGAGGCCACATTCCACTGGGAGAGACAGATGACAAATAACAAGCCCAGTGATTCCCCATCCTGCGACACTCACTTCACTGGGCTCATCTTCGTCATAGTATTTATCAGTGAGATGGAGAATCAGAGATGGGTAAGAGGCAAAGAGAACAGAGGGAGGACAGGAGAGGCCTGACTGAAGAAGAGACATTTGAACAAACATGCAAAGAGGGAGGAGGAACCAGCCCTGAATAAAACTGGAGAAGTCAGGCTGGGCACAGTGGCTCACAGCTGTAATCCCAGCACTTTGGGAGGCCAAGGCAGGTGGATCACTTGAAGTCAGGAGTTCGAGGCCAGCCTGACCCACATGGCGAAACCCTGTCTCTACCAAAAAGACAAAAATTAGCCAGGCATGGTGGCAGGCACCTGTAATCCCAGCTACTTGGGAAGCTGAGGCAGTAGAATTGCTTGGACCCAGGAAGCAGAGGTTGCAGTGAGCCAAGATCATGCCACTTCACTCCAGCCTGGGTGACAGAGTGAGACTCTGTCTTGAAAACAATAAAAATAAAAAATAAAAAATAAACTGGAGTCGACAGATTGGCAAGATAAATGCAGATGGTAAGGATGTGATACAAGAAAATGGAGGAGTAGGATTTAAACCAATTTCTGAACGACTACAAGCCTATGCTCTTCCTATGACACCAGGCAGAATCACTTCTTTGGAGTAAAGGAAACATAGATGATACTATGGGTATTCATTATAATATGTGACTTTCACTTTCTAACAGTGTGAGCATGTTTACCCAGGCCTTGAATATGTGAGATCATCTCAGGTACCATTCCACAGGGAGGTTTTGAAGCACCAAAGCAACGTTACTGTAAAAACTTTCTTTACCAGGAACAGCTCCAGTCTCCAGCTCCCAGAGTGAGCGACACAGAGGACAGGTGATTTCTGCATTTTCAACTGAGGTACTGGGTTCATCTCACTAGGGAGTGCTGGACAATCGGTGCTGGTCAGCTGCTGCAGCCCGACCAGTGAGAGCTGAAGCAGGGCGAGGCATTGCCTCACCTGGGAAGCACAAGGGGGAAGGGAATCCCTTTTCCTAGCCAGGGGAACTGAGACACACAACACCTGGAAAATCGGGTAACTCCCACCCCAATACTGCACTTTACCAAGGGTCTTAGCAAACGGGCAATACCAGGAGATTATATCCCACATCCAGCCAGGAGGGTCCCATGCCCATGGAGCCTCCCTCATTGCTGCTAAGGCACAGCAGTTTCATGCATCTATAAGGGCAGCAAGGCTAGGGAGGGGCTTCTGCCATTGCTGAGGCTAAGTAGGTAAACAAAGCCACTAGGAAGCTCGAACTGGGTGAGCTCAGCAACTCAAGGAGGCTCTGCCTGTCTCTGCAGACTCCACCCTGGGGACAGGGCACAGCTAAACAACAACAACAACAACAACAAAAGCAGCAGAAACCTCTGCAGACGCAAACAACTCTGTCTGACAGCTTGAAGAGAGCAGCGGATCTCCAACATGGAGGTTGAGATTCGAGAACGGGATGACTGCCTGCTTAAGTGGGTCCCCTGACCCCTGAGTAGCCTAACTGGGAGACATCCCCCATTAGGGCAGACCGACACCCCACACCTCACACGGTGGAGTACACCCTGAGAGGGAAGCCCAAAGCAAGAATCAGACAGGTACACCTCGCTGTAATCTCAGCAATATTCTATCTTCTGCAGCCTCTGCTGCTGATATCCAGGCAAACAGGGTCTTGAGCGGACCTCAAGCAATCTCCCAACAGACCTATGAAGCGAGGTCCTGACTGTTAGGAAGGAAAACTAAAACAGGAAGGACACCCACATCAAAACCCCATCAGCACCATCATCAAAGACCAGAGACACATAAAACCACAAAGAGGGGGGAAAAGCAGGGCAAGAAAAAGCTGAAATTTAAAATAAGAGCCCTCCAAAGGAACACAGCTCATCGCCAGCAATGGATCAAAGCTGGACAGAGAATGACTTTGACGAGATGAGAGAAGAAGGCTTCAGTCCATCAAACTTCTCAGAGCTAAAGGAGGAATTAATGCACTCCAAAGAAACTAAAAATTGAAAAAAGAGGAAGAATTGATAACTAGAATAATTAATGCAGAGAAGGCCATAAACGAACTGGACAGAGATGAAACCATGACACGAGAAATACGTGATGAAATGCACAAGCTTCAGTAACCCACTGATCAACTGGAAGAAAGAGTATCACCATTGAGGATCAAATGAATGAAATGAATGCAGAAGAGAAATCTAAAGAAAAAAAGAAGAAAAAGAAATGAACAAAGCCTGCAAGAAAGTATGGGATTATGTAAAAAATATTCAAATCTACGTCTGATTGGGGTGCCTGAAAGTGAGGGGGAAATGGAACCAAGTTGGAAAACACTCTTCAGATATCATCCAGGAGAACTTCCCAACCTAGGTAGGGCAGCAGGCCAACATTCAAATTCAGGAAATACAGAGAACGCCACAAAGATACTCCCTCAAGAAGAGCAAGCAACTCCAAGACACATAATTGCCAGATTCAATCAAAGTTGAAATGAAGAAAATAAGTTAAGGGCAGCCAGAGAGAAAGGTCGGTTATCATAAGCAAAGCCCATCTAGAACTACCAGTCGATCTCTATGAACTCAAAACTGTAAATAGAAGTAGTGAGCCACACCAATGCCTAACAAACAATTTAAACCCAGAATATATCCAGCCAAATCCAAGTTTTCAAGTGGAAGGAGAAATAAAATCCTTTTACAGATAAGCAAATGCTTAGAGATTTTGTCACCACCAGGCCTGCCTTACAAGAGACCCTGAAGGAAGCACTAAACATGGAAAGGAACAACCAGTACCAGCCATTGAAAACATGCCAAAATGTAAAGACCAGGCTAGGGGAAGAAAACTGCATCAACTAACGAGCAAAATAACCAGTTAATATCATAATGGCAGGATCAAGTTCACACATAACAAGGAGCAACCCTTTAAATGTGAATGGGACTAAATGTTCCATTAAAAGATTACAGACTGGCAAACTGATAAAGAGTCAAGACTCATCGTTTGTTGTATTCAGGAGACCCATCTCACACGCAGAGACATACATAGGCTCAAAATAAAGGGATGGAGGAGATCTACCAAGCAAATGGAGAACAAAAAAGCAGGGTTGTAATACTAGTCTCTTGATAAAACAGACTTTTAAAACCATGAAAGATCAAAAGAGACAAAGAAGGCCATTACATAATGGTAAGTGGGATCAATTCAACAGAAGAGCTAACTATCCTAAATATATGCACCCAATACAGGAGAGCAATCTAGATTCATAAAGCAAGTCCTAGAGACTTACAGAGAGACTTAGACTCCCCATACACACAGCTGGAGATTGCAACACCCCACTGTCAACATTAGACAGATCAACGAGACAGAAAGTTGTACCAAGAATATCCAGGGAATTGAACTCATCTCTGCAGCAAGCAGACCTAATAGACATCTACAGAACTCTCCACCCCAAATCAACAGAATATACATTCTTCTCAGCACCATCACACTGACCCAAAATTGACCACATAATTGGAAGTAAAGCACTCCTCAGCAAATGTACAAGAACAGAAACTATAACAAACTGTCTCTGCACTATGCACCAAACTTAGAACTCAGGACTAAGAACTCAATCAAAAACCGCTCAACTACAAGGGTAAAACTGAACAACCTGCTCTGAATGACTATCAAGGGCTGATAACGAAATGAAGGCAGAAATAAGATGTTCTTGAAACCAATGAGAACAAAGATACAACATACCAGAATCTCTGGGACACATTTAAAGCAGGTAGAGGGAAAATTTATAAGCACTAAATGCCCACAAGAGAAAGCTGGAAAGATCTAAAATTGACACTCTAACATCACAATCAAAAGAACTAGAGAAGCAAGAGCAAAACACTATCTTCAAAAGCTAGCAGAAGGCAAGAAATAACTAAGATCAGAGCAGAAACCTGGAAGTAGATAGAGACACGAAGAACCTCCAAAAATCATGAATCCAGGAATTGGTTTTTTGAAAAGATCAACAAATTGATAGACTGCCACAGCAAAGATCTACACACAAAGCAACAAAAGAGAGAAGAATCAACACAGGACGTTAATAAAAATGATAGTGGATATCACCAAAGACCCCACAGAAATAATAAACTACCATCAGAGAATTATAAACACCTCTACGGAAATAAACTAGAAAATTCAGAAGAAACAGGTTTCCGACACTTTTACACTCTCCCAGACCAAACCATAGGAAAGAAGCTAACTCTGAATAGACCAATAGCAGGCTTTGAAATGAGGCAATAACACAGCCTACCAACCAAAAAGTCCAGGACCCACATTCACAGCTGGATTCTACCTATGAGCTGGTACCCATTCTTCTAAACTATTCCAATCAATAAAGAGGGAATCCTCCCACCATTTTAAGAGCCAACATCATCTCTTTGATACCATAGCCTGGCAGAGACACAACAAAAAAGAGAATTTTAGACCAATATCCCTGATGAACACCAATGCAAAACTTCTCAAATAAAATACTGGCAAACAGGATCCAGCAGCACATCAAAAGCTTATCCACCGTGACTAAATGGGCTTCACTCCTCCTCCCTCCTCCCTCCCTCCCTCCTCCTCCTCCTCCCTTGGATGATTCCACATACGAGCACACAACACCCAGTATATAACAGGAAATCCAAAGACAGCACCATATGATTATTCAATAGATGCAGAAGTGCTTTTGATGTACCCAACAGCTCTTTCATGCTAAAATGTTCACACAAATTTGGCTGATGGTGAATAGCCTTGTGGCCACAGAAGCATGAGGACAAACCTGCCAGCAATATTATATTGAAGGGGTAAAATTCGGTACTTTGAAATTGCAGACAGTATAGGATGTTTCTTTCACCACTCCTATTCAACATAGTGTTTGGAAGTTCTCATTAGCAACCAGGCAAGAGAGCGAAATAAAGGGTATTCAGTTAGGTTAGCAGTCAAATTGTCCCTTTGCAGATGACATGATTGTACATTTAGGTTCCATTGTCTCAGCCTAAAATCTCCTCCTTAAGCTGATAAGAAAAATTCAGCAAAGTCTCCGGATACAACAATGCAAACTCACAAGCATTCTGCACCAGTAACAGACAAACAGAGAGCCAAATCAGGAATGAACTTCCATTCACAATTGCTTCCAAAGAGAATAAATACTCAGGAATCCAACTTTACAAGGGATGTGCTGACTTCTTCAAGGAGAACCACAACCACTGCTCAGCGAAATAAAAAGAGGACACAAACAAATGGAAGAACATACCATGCTCATGGATAGGAAGAATCAATATCGTGGAAAATGGCCATACTGCCTAAGGTAATTTATAGATTCAATGCCATAATCCTATCCAACAGCCACTCTTCTAAAGGACTGGTAACCATTTCAGTGCCTTTCTTCCGCGAACCGCAGTTCTTATCGCCGAGAACTGTCGTTGCTGGAGGTATTCAGCGCTACCCGATCAACTGGCGGTGTCGGTATCTAAACAGGTATATTCACTGAACTGAAGCCTTTGGCGCCACACTGGCATCTGCGTCATCTGATTCGGAGCAACCGAAAATAAAGAAGAGATTCTGCTTCATTAAATGGAATTGGCGCCAGCTCGATAGTGAGTGTTTTGTCCGGATCCTTCTGCCTTTGTTAAAGGACGACCATGATGGATTAGAGACTAAACAGCGAGACCCCAATACCAGAAAACCCCGAATAAAATCATGCCATTCGAGGATGCAGAACGCTGGGTGGTGATCTCCAGCCAGTCAGCAACACCAAAGAACGCAACGTTTGCCAATGACAGTCTGGAATCCATTAAATGAAGATCTCGCACAGAAACTACCATCGGAGGCAGTATCCAAGAATGGGAGAGAAAATTGCAATCGGTCCCAGGCTTACCATCCAGAACCCACAGGACCCGAACAACCCATAAGAAAAACAACAACCACCGCGCGGCGCCAGAACAGAGATTGCAGCAAAGAGTGATTACGGCGCCGTCATCACCATCATCGAATGCACCGCAAACCCACAAATGGTCGATTCCACCGAAATCATACACCGCAACGCCAGCGCCCATAAAACAACCAGAGGATGGAACGACCAACTGTTGGTGGTATCAAAACTCCCGGCTTGCCATCTTCGGCGATCTAGAACTAGATGTACCATATGACCCAGCTATCCCATTACCGGTATCTACCCAAAGGATTATATAAATCATGCTGCTATAAAGACACATGTACACGAGAAAACCATTATGCACTATTCACAATAGCAAAGACTTGAATCAACCTAAATGTCCATCAGTGACAGACTGGATTAAGAAAATGTGGCACATATACACCATGGAATACTCTGGCGCAGCCATAAAAAGGATGAGTTTGTGTCCTTTGTAGGGAAATGGATGCAGTTGGAAACCATCATTCTGAAGTGTAAACTGTCACAAGAACAGAAAACCAAACACCGCGATGTTCTCACCTCCATAGGTGGGAACTGAACAATGAGATCACTTGGACTTGGGAAGGAACATCACACCCAAACATCATGGGGGAGAGCCGGAGGGGAGGACACCCGGGAGTTATACCTGATGTAAATGATGAGTTGATGGTGCTGATGAGTTGATGGGCAGCACACCAACATGGCACAGCCATACATATGTAACAAACCTGCATGTTATGCACATGTACTCCTAGAACTTAAAGTATAATAATACACACTAAAAAAACACTTTTACCAAAGCATTTTTTTTTTCCACTTTACTTTTGCAGGACTGTGTTGGCTCTTTGTCTGTTGAATTATTCAAGTTTCTGATTTTTAAAGGTAGCATGTAATATGTAATACCATTTCCACACACAGATCAAATAGTTTAGAGGGGGAAACAAAGCTATCCACTATGGGGGAGAAAAGCATAGGAAATCACAACTTTATAAAAGTACCTGTTAATACCAAATATATTTTACTAATTCTGTTTTGGAATTAAATAAAAGAAGGAGATAAAATAGAAAGGGAGTTATGCATATTATTAGGTATAAGCTGCTGAAGACAGGATTAATGGCAGCTTTATCTCTATGTTCCAGACTGTGTCTTGCACAAAAAAGAACTCAACAAATATATGTTTAAAAATGAAAAATAAGTGATAAGCATATAATTGATCAGCAAATGCATTGTAAGGAGAATGATAATAAAATATTTGTATTATGTGGACAATAAGAAGGCAAAGAATATATGAAAGAAACCACAGAACAATAAAACAATGGCATTGCTTTCCTTAGGTGAAAAGATAGCAAATTAATAAACTTTAAAAGCCAGATAATGATATCTTGTGCATCAAATAGTTGGTATAGACATTCATTTTCCTTATTACATGGGAATACGGCTCAGGAAATAAAAAAGAGCCTTTTATCACCATTTGTTTATATGAATAAAGATGGGGAGATAAAAATAAGTTTTAAAATATCACCACTTGCCTCCAAGGCTTTTAATTATAAGCAACTGAAGAACTAGAAGCTATGGAAATAGAAAGGGGAGGCTGAGACCCAAGCTACAAAACCTGGTTTCTTTACATTTCCCAGTTGGACTATTAGTACTGAATTAAAGAACTTTGCTGAATTATTCTGTTGGCCTAAGTAAGTCTGGTCAGAAGTTCAGAAACAGAAACTTATTGCAGAGGGCACGGAGGGAGTCTCTTCAGACAAAGAACTGTGGCTTCACCTCACACAATCCACACACTACAATAAAAATACACAACTTTCTTGTTGGCTTAATCAAGAGAGTAACCTCTTTAAACCTTAAAATTAGAAAAAATAGGCATGAGTGCTCTGAACCAGAACTACTTTAGGAATGCTATAAGCCTTTGTCTGTTTCAATAAGTATGTAGTGACACAATTCATTATTAACCATCGTGGAAAACATAATCGTAAAATGATAGACACCTGAGTCTATTATAGTGACATCACATGCCCCATTTCTATATTGAACCTCACAAATTCAGACCTGACCTGGTTATAATAATGACTATTTTAAATCATTAATGCTAGCATTGCACAATTACATTATTCTAACATGAAGCAAAATATTAAAGAGAAGTTATCATTTATGCAACAACCACTTAAAACACTTTGGACCTTAGAAAACTAAACGAGCATGCAAGGGATCATCAACTCCACTGTAAATGAAAATGTGCGATATAAGCCTATGTTAGAAATCGGCTAAAACCAAAGAAGAGAATTTTAAAAGGCATGATTATTGATAATAAAAATATCACAAAATATTTGATTGGGCAACTATAGTAAAATGTTAGTGGCAGTAGTGAGTATGAAAATTCACCATAAAAATTATTTTCCAACTTCACTGTATAATTTGAGAAAATTCTAAATCATAATGGGTGAAAACAAGAATTAGGGAAACATTAAAAGTGACAGCTAAGAGAAATGCATTAAGAACAGAAAGACCTGGAAGGGTGATGATTAAATGCAGCATCGCTGCCCAGTAGAGAGGAAGTACAGCACGGTACCAAAAGCATACTCTTTGAAGTTAAACACATCTAGAAGCAAATCTTAGCTCTAGCATTGGCCAGTTGCGTAACTTTGATGTACTAACTCTGTAAGCCCCTCTTTGGCATCAGTAAAATGGAGACAATATTAAGCCTACTCATAAAAATATAAACATAAAAAGTCTCCACAAGATATTAAACATTATTCACAGTTGCTATTACTAACAATTATAAAACAAAATTCCACCAAGTATAGATGAATAAAGTAAGGCATAAAAACTAGCCCCTCAATGATACATGGCTAATGATCTATCAGTTAAGATAAGCTCAGGGGTGCAAATAGTGAAATAAAGCAAGACCAATTTTTGTTGGCTCACATAACAAGAAGTCCATAGTCGAGGGCTTCATGGTTGGTTAATTCAGCAGTTTAATGAAGTCAAATGCTCGAGGGAGAATTTGGTTTCTCACTGTTATAAGCTGGTAGCAGTAGCTTTAACTATTTCTTCTCAATATGACATCCGGAAGCAAGAATAAAAGGACATTATTCCTTGTACATCTCTTTATTATCAGGAGGAAGCATTTGCCTAGGAAATCCTATGCAACCTACTTCTTACTTTTGTGTCTGTTAACGAAATGAATCACATGTTTTCCCCAAACATTCACTGACAGTAGCGATATTGCAAGGCTTGGCTTTAAAACAGTCGTGGTTTATCCCCTAAATTTAGACAAGGCATCTTCCCCTGAATGTTGTATTGCCAAATACCTGAAAAAAAAAAATCAGAATAGTCTTGGTAAGAAAATGAGGAAATGGCCATTGTGTTGGTAAATTAACCGTTGCCAGATACTATATATGCATAATAATTATATGTTAATAAAACACACACATATTACATGCTGATCATAGTACCTGAGTGAGACATAAAATGACAAGAACATCCATGACATAAGAGAGTCTTTAAACTTGCTAAAAACCTCCTGCAGCAGATGTTCTAACAAAGTATTTCACACTGAAGTAGATTATTTGGTGAATCTATACTATGTTCACCCTTTGACTATAACGATGGAAGACTTTCATGAAACAGCTATTCCCTTTACAACCAATGCGTTCACTCTATCCAAATGTCTCTGAGAAACCAAAATATACATAAAAGCAGTTTTTTCTCTTGATACCTTTCTTCAGGTAAAATTTACAGTTAATTAATGGATTCATTCATATTATGGAATAAAAGCTTACAAAATGCCCATTGTTAAGAAAAAAATATTTGATTGAGTCTGTGAATTTCTTAGTTGGAAATACACGACAAGAAACTTAAACTTAAATGTACAGTTCAGTTCAAATTTTACCATAAAGATGTTCTGTATATAAATGTGATATATTCTGACTGTTCGGGTTAATGGAAAAATACAGTTTACTAATATTTGCTATAATTGTGTTAACTAAGGCCAGTTAGGTAGATTGTCTCTGTCATCGCATGCTAGAAAAGGACAGAGTTGGAGCAATGTACACAGAACTTCTGGATAAACAAAGTTTTACATGAATAGGGACCAAGCAGTGCCCTCTGAAAACATGCCCTAGGTCCCCAGCTAATAGGTATTTTGTGAGCCTTGTACTCAAGCCAAAAACTTTGAAAGTCCTGAGGGAGCTACAGTACCCAAGTTTCAGCTAATTTAGCATCATTTAAATGGGGCCATGCTATATATCTTAGGAGTCTGGATTTCTTTATTTCCAATTGTTTAATGGACTCATTGAAAAACAATTGTATAAAAAAAGACACACATGATTTCTTCTTTTGTGTAGAAAATACATCTCACTCTTGGTATTAAATTTGTTTCAATCAGTAAATATTTCTGAGTTCTTAAGTGTCAAAACCCTATTGTGTTAGGTGTTTTGGAAGAGCAATGGAATCCGGGGTAAAAATACAACCCCTGGACTTCCAGGATTTCTAGTAATACCGTTAAGTTATGGGTATCCTCAAAGAATATTTCTCAAGAATAAGTTCAAGAGATTCTACTGTACAGCATGGTGACTATAGTTAATAACAATAAAATTGTATACTCAAAAATCATTGGGAGTAGATTTTGAGTGTTCTTACCCCTGGCAAATGATAAAATATGTTAGGTAATGCAGTTAATTAGCTTGATTTAACCATTCCACAATTTCTGCACATTTCAAAACATGCTGTGTACCATAAACATGTGAAATTTCTATTTCAATTGAAATAAATAAATAATTTGAACAAATCTTTTTATAAGTATATTCTGTCATTTGCAAACCTTCTGAGTAACAAGCCCTGGATGAAAGAAAATTTAAAATATGAAGGCAGGGCTGCAGTGAGGGACACCGTAGGGAGACATCTGCTGTGTTTATGCACATCTATATTACTCAAATACTTTATTTCAAATGAACACATGTTTCCTTGTAAAAAAAGAAAAAAACATTTGTTTTACTTTTAACATTTTTGTAACACCAATGATATATTCCATATTCACAACCATCAAAGAGGTTATTATATTATGTATGCTGGAGCCAGCCTCCAAAATGCTCCCTGAGTGATCTCTTCGCCTGTATTCTTAGCCTCCTGTATTGCCCTCTCATGGCACTAGGGTTTGGTGGGTATGACCAGGGAATATGGCAGAAGAGATATATATCACTGGAGACTAAGATATAAAAGACTGAGGCTTTCCTGGGGGATGAGGTTTTCCTCCTGATGAGGCTTCTCTCCGAATTCTCTCTCCATCTCCCTCTGTCTCTCAATAGTGCTGTTGAGGAAGTCAGATGTAACGTGATGAGAACACTCCTACACAGCCCATTGAAGAGGCAGAGAGGTTCACGAATGAAGAATTAAGGTCTGCCAGCCATCATGGAGCTTGAAAGTGGATTGTCGGGCCCCCGGTTGAGCATGCAGACTGTAGACCCAGCCAACATCTTGACAGCAAACCTCATGAAGGCCACCAGCTAAGCTCCTGAGCGTCAGAAACTATGTGAGATAACAAATGTTTCTTATTTGATGTCATTTTGGGATACAATGTTTAGTTTTGGGATAATAATGTTATCCCAAATGATGCTTAGTTTGGGATAAGTATTATGGAGCAATAGATAACTACAAAACAGAGTAGTGTCATCCCTTGACAGATGATCCCATCACAGGGTCTAGTTTGGTTACTGGACATTTATTCATTGCTAGGTTGGATATGCTCAGATTTTCTAACACCTTAAAACTTTTATTCCTAAAAAGTCCGTTATTCCTCAAAGCCAAGTATCTTTAGCATTTATTTTTGTCTCATTTATTAACAGCTAAACAATTATTAAAATAAGTTATTTTTATATGCAAATTAGAATTTCATATTTTCAAATAACCTCTGTTATTGCTAGAAATGTAGGTTTGAATACCTCTTTTTCAATTTTTTAATTTTAATTTTTGTTAGTATATAGTTGGTATAAGGTATTTAATGGGTATATCGGCTTTTGATACAGACAAATATGTGCACAATCACATCAGGGTAAATACCGAGCATCCATCATCTCAAGCATTTATCCTTTACTATAAACAATCCAGTTATACTTTTAGTTATTTAAATGTAAAATTAAATTATTATTGACTATGGTCAACCTGTCATGCTAACGAATGGTGCCTATCAAACTTCTTTTACCACCATATTTTTAATAGTTATATAATGCTATCTAATATAACAAAGACCCAAATCTCAGTGGCTTAAATCCATCAATCTGTTTCTACTCATGTAAGTCCACATGGATATCCTGATAAATGGAAGTTTATCACGTGGTTCTCAAGTACTGTGGATTCTTCCATTTCATGGATCCTCGGCCATGATTCGCATCTGGCCAGTAGATCAGGAAGACAGAGTGTGGAGATCAAGCAGGATGTTTTATGCATCAGATATGGAATTGGTCACTTCCACTATTCTGCTAGTTAGATCTTTTATTTTTCGCAATTCCAGGACTCGTATTCAAAGCTTAGAAAACTGACCTCTTTCCTAATCTTTTATACACTGATGAGACTTGAAAAATACATTCTCACGCACTGCCTGTTTTAAAATCAAAAGCAGGCTGTCAATTTTTGTCCTGTTTCTCTGCTGTACAAGTTGAATTTCTTCTTGGTTTTGCTGTTGTTGCTATTTATATTTCTTTAATACCCAAATAACTCCCAAATAGCTTTAGCAGAACTGATGGGAATGCTATAATTTGACAACAAAAAATAGGTAAGACTAATACAATAAAAATAAATTCTTTGCCATTTAAATTTCACCTCAAGTTTTCTTTATTTGTAAAGTACAGAAGGATTTAGAATCCTTAAGTTAGATCATATCTACAAAATATTTTTCTTTATAAAGCCATTTACACAGAATTACCTTGTATGTAAATCTAATTTACATGAATTTTTATTATGAACACTTCGTGATTTACACCAATAAGTGTACTTTTAACAATTATAATATTAGTATTTACTGTGAATGTGCACTTACATGCATACACTTGCTACATTTATTTTCATAATATATGTTTACACTGATTCACAGGCCATCTGTTTCATGCTGTGATTCCCACATTATTTTGCCAGTAAGTGGAGGGCCACCAGAGTAAAAAACCATAGATATATAAACGTCTACTCTCTTGGCATGAATACACAGCTACCCAGGAGGATAGTAACAAGTCACTCTAATACTACAGAAAACCTTCTAAAGTTTTTTCCTCAGTCAAAATACATATTACTGATGCAAAAGAGGCAGGAAGAAACCAAATCTCCTATTTTGGGGCCAACTTTGTAGATTCGTAGTCTTATTTCAAGTACACCACAGAGGAAGGAAAACTGATAAATCATGAAAAAATTACATAGAACTATGAGTCTTATGTGTCTTTTTCTTCTGAAGAAAAATTCAAGATTTAATGTGATTATGGCTTATATGGAAAAAGGAAGCAAAACAGCCCCAAAATCTGATAAGCATTTAGCAATAATATGAAAGGTGACCTAATTCAGAATTGTAAAATGACACCCTGTGGGATATTTATATTAATACAATGAACAAACATATGGATTGGAAATTTTGGTATCTCAAATAGAAATTCTTTGAATCACCCTAGAAAGTAAACTGTGAATAGTTTATTTGAAGAATTAATAATACAACTGTAGCACAAGGCTTCATTTGAATTTTGATCAAATTCTTACTTTGGGGTTTTTGTTGTTGTTGTTGTTGTCTTGAGATTCAGTAATGACTGTAATAATCCCTATAATGCATTAGTCTGAGGACCAAAATTAAAACCTGACTTTTAATTCTTCCTAGTTTTATGTATTTAGGCAAGTTTCTACCAGAAGCAAGTTCAATACCTTTTTCATCCACGTAACTAGGGCATAATGCCAGCCTGTAAGCCCACTCTCACCTCCGCCAACACAGAAATCTTGCATAAAATAAAAATATGCTCTTCAAATACAGCGAAATTCACCAAAAGTGCTTCCCATGTGCTTGGAATAAAATGAGAACTCGAACATCAGCATGGTTAGCTTCCATGAGCTGATACTGCGGACTCCTATAGTATAGGATTTATAATTCAGAATAATAAAATATCCAGGGATATAATCTTCCATGAACAAGATTCAGAAGGCATAAGAAACAGCACATTTACACCTCACAAGGAAATAATAGAAATAATTTGACAGAATATACAGAATAAGTATTTTTAATCATTAAAAACACAAAAGGAAAAGTTGGAAACTATATAAGCAAACAAAAGCATCATGAAAATAAAATTGTCAGGACTTTGAAAAAGAATCAATACGCACAGGTAAAATAAAATTGCTAAGAATTGGAAGACAGATAACTTTGTTTTAAAAATAAAAAACTAAGAAATTCGTTCCAAAGATAGAAAAGGTAGAGATTAAGAGTTGGAAAACATGAATGAGATTAAGAGATATGGAATATGAAATTCCATCAAGATACAATCTATTTGTAAAGTTCCATGTGGAAAATTTAAAAAGGAGAATAGGAAGAAGGCAATATTTAAAGAGTTGACCCTTGACAATTTTTCTAAATTGATGAAGGCTTGAATACTCAAATTAAAGAAATATTATACCAAGCATGATAAGTAAAAAGTAACTCCCCATCTAAATGAATTATTGCAGAAACCACAATTATAGAAAATCTTTTTTTTTTTTTAAAAAAAGAAAAACCCTTGCTTACAAAAAGAACAATGATTAGATTGTGCTATTCCTTCAGCAAGGATGTAGTCAGAAGAAATGGAATAAATATCAAGTCGTTGTGCTAAGTGAAACAACTGCAAAACAAATAAATCAACTTTTTCAAGAAAGGGGTTTAAAGGTAAACACTCTAAGGGGAGTTTTGTGAGGACAAAGATTCTGAAGGAGCTTATAATTGACAAAGTTTTTCTCTGAATAAAACTCTTGCATTTTAAGAAGAAAATTTAACACAGAAGGAATATATAGAATGCAAAAAGCAATGATGTGAAATAAAATTGGTCAGTGGTTGAACAATGATATATAAGATTTGGTTGCTATTTTTAAATGATTCATTTGGAAGTATATAAAAATAAAGGAAGTAAAATAGTGGATAAATCGCTACATAGAGGAAATAAATTGGAGGAAGATGCTTCAATGTTCCTTTTACTGGCTAGGAAAAAAAGTTAGGGTTTCTAAGAACCTCAGACTGTAAGTTAAGAACAGTAGTACAAGTTAAATTTTAAGGCTGATCTCTTATAGAGAAATAGACTATAAGATCTTTCAAATAGTAATGGAGGAAAAAGGATGGAAAAACTTGATCAATGTTAAAGAAGGCAAGCAAACGGAAGAAATAAAGAAGAGAGGATTAAATAAAGTGCATTTACCTATACCTTATATCTAAGAATTAAGTTCAAAATCCTCATCATGAAATATAGATGAGAATATTGAACATTTCTTCAAGATATTACCAAAATGGAAATGAACTACACTATATTATTATATTTATAATGAATCGCACCCAGCTAAGATTAATGAGACTTAAAGGAATATGCAGCAACATGTAATCACTGAACAATACAAAAATTAAAGTTAAAATAAATTAAATGCTCAGATTTTTAGATAATATTTTGTGACCTCTTCTAACAGATAGAATATCTGGCATGATAGAACAAGCACAAAAGATTTTGGAATGTCCAGTTGTACTGGAACAGATGTGGTGGCTGGAATGAAATAGTTCCTTCTGATGTGTTTTTTCTTCCATCTTCACCCAAGGTTGCTAAAGTGAAGACATTTTATATATTAAAAATATGAGAAAATTAAAAACAAGTAGAAAGATATGTTGTTACTTTCACAGTTGCTTTGGTTTACTTTCATACCCATGGGACCAGTTCTAGTCAAATAGTGATCGCTCGCGGTTTTGTCCTTCATCTTAATATCTCATACCTCATCACCAATGTGCCTTGCCCAGCTCCTCCCTTCAGCTGTGCAGAGTGTGACCTAACTCTTTCCCTCCCAAACCAGAGCTATAAATGAAATATTTTTCACGGTCCTCTTACAATAAATGTAACTGTCCTGCATTCTGTTTCCTATGACTTTTTTTTTTTTTTTTTTGGCTTCCAGCAACAGTAATAATATCATCAGTAGTGGAATTCATTTGAATTGGATTTCTTTTTACCCTCCCTCTACTTCTAGGGTAATATGTGAATTTTAGTTCAAGACTTGTATTGAAGGCTAGGCTATAGACTTCTACTAGATGTGAGACATCATGAAAAAACAGCTAATCTCTTTGGGCCTTTAGGTTCTTCATTTACAAAATGGAATAATACCTGAACTGCTCACCTCAAAGGATTATTGTAATCAGTAAATGAAATAAAAATACATTAAAGTATTTGAAATGTGTAAGTCTCCACAAAGTTATTTAATTGTTTTTAAGTCTCATTCTGGTGGCTTTCTGACTTTACTAGAGACAATTTTTGAATATGATGACTTTTGGACCCTGAATATTTTTCAGGCATCTTCAAGTAGTATTATTTATTCTTCAAATAAATGCACAATCTAGTTACCTTTCTAGTCACTTGAAAATTTCTCATTTGAATGCGAAATTTCCAATCCCATATGTTTGTCACTGTATTAATATAAATATCCCACTGGGTGTCATTTTACAATTTAAATTAGGTCAACTTCATATTATTAAGCAAATGCTTATCCATAGATTTTTAGGCTGTTTTGCTTCCTTTCATCTAAACCATAATCACATTAAATCACTTGAATTATTCTTCAGAAGAAAAAAAGACACATAATCATAGTTCTGTGTAATTTCTTTGAAACACATAAGTAGTCATCTATATTTTCTTCAAATATGTTAAAAGTCATCTTGAAATGATTTAGTTATTCTGCATTGAGTAATCCAATTTTCCAAATAATATGTACTCATGTACTCCTGATTTCTATTCACCTAGGTTCAAAAAGACAAAAAATTAAAAAGTCATCTAGAGAAAATGGAGTTTACCCACACCCATTTATTCTGTTTGAGAACAAGTAATGTAATCTTTACAACAATGTACAAGATATCAAATCAGCCTTCATAAATATTCATAAACTGACCAAGCTATGAAAATTGAAAATTTAAGCCTCTTATTAGCTATTTTGCAAGTTCACTAAAAGGAACCAACCACAGAAAATATAAAATATTTGACTCTAATGTAAAGGAATACTCCTCCTTTTAAAAGGAATGAATCATACTTGCTAACTATAGTATGCTGTAAAGTCAATAACAGATTCCTTCATCAAAGTAATATTAATTAATCACAAAATGATCTCTAAAAGTAACTCAAATGTGTCCAAGTAGATTCATCAGATTTAGTAAACTAATAAAAAAAAAAAAAAAAACAGAGAGATCATCAGGGACCAGGTCAGTCTCATAATAAGGTTACAAACACAGACCAGACACTCAGCACATAACATGCAGACTGGACATACACACAACATCATTTCCAATCACTATTTACTTCTCTCAAATAAATATATAATGGCATATAAAAATCTAGATGGTTTAATATACATTTTAAAAAATATTATTTAATAGGTAATAGAAAGAAACATGTATATTCACCAATTGCGACTGGTCAACAGTCACAATTTAAACCAAAGAAGGGAAAATTGAGAAATTTTGTTGGTATTATGTAAGTAAATAAAAAAATTGTCATTTGTGCATCCCATCTTAATACGAAATCCTTATACTGACCAAATGACAGTGACTTCTCTGCAAATTCCAACTTTGACATCATGAAAATACAAAAATATGTAAGAGATGGTTCTATCCTTCGAGGGGCTGGCCAGCAGCCATGTTTACTATGAATTGGCATACTTGCTCTCTTTACTACCTTAGTGAAACCAAAACAAAAATCCTATCATACATGTATAATGCACTTAACTAGTCTTGCTGGTGGTCCTTTCCACAAAATTGTTTTAAAATAAATATTTCAAAATGTCAGAGGAAAAGCAAAATGCCTTCTTAACAGATGAAAATTCAGCTTTGAAATGTGTCTTCATTACATAGGAGACAAATCTTCCAAGGCATACCCGTGTAAGCAAATACTATACTAACATTGTAGGTAAATACCAACATCCCAGTGACTTTTTCAGGAATAATCAAAGTCAATGGAATACCAAAGTGGTCTCCAGGCACTGCACCTTTAAAAGCAGAAAATGAGCTGCCCCTCGATCCTTCAACAGAGATTTATGAAACAATGCAGAGTAAGAGTGAAGTAGGTTTTGTTGGTTTTAACCTGAGTCTGGTGGTGTAAGTTCATCCAAGCCATTGCCTTGGCACTCACTTTGCCTGTTCCACCTTTCTATTTGGAAACACAGCAAACATTTCTACGTCAGATTTTTCTAGTTGTTTCTAAAAACGGTTTATGGTCACAGCTGCGGTAGTTATGGGTTGGTTTATAGTGCATTGCCCATAGAGGGCCCATCTGTCCAATGAGTTTGTGTGCATACCATACCTTCCACAGACATGGGCTGCTCTTGAGGAGTGCCTATAAACCTGCTTTTCGTTAAATGGACCAGCTGTACTATAAACCACATTAGCGGCCTCAACCACCAGTCTTACAAAAGTCATTGGCAATAAATCTATGTTCAGTCTATATATGCACTTTTAAGTATTTTTTACACTTCTGAAAAGAAAATATAAAATATATCCAAGGTTTCAGGATCCTGACTGAAACAAGAGCTGGATTTCTTTGGGGTGTATAAATCACCGCCTTTAAAGGCCCCATTTTCTATTTATTTGCAAGATGTTTGTCTTTTTTCACACTCTTTTTCCTCAGCTAAAGAAAAAAATAAGGAGAAATGATCAACTTTGCTCTTTTTTCTTTTTCCCCTTTTGGAAATCCTTTTCTCTCATAGGAAGTTTGAGGGCTTCTTGGGCATGAATTAATCCATAGTCACTATGTCATTTTTCCAGTGTGGCAGCTCACTATGGAACCATGAGCCAGCAGGTGTGAGTCCAACCACTCCATCCTGGTTCAACTGTGTTGAGAGGTGTGCGTCTTCAGTGTGGCCAGCCAGGGACCACACACAGTAGCCTTGTGAATAGACCATCCTCACTTCTTCATTCTCCATCAAGAGCTTTCAGTGGTGATTAACCAGTTCTTACAAGAAAGGGACTCATTTGTTACTTTCCATCAGAAAGAGTTCTGGACTCATTTTGTTTTAATCAAATGTGTTTTACAGAACATACTTCCAATGAAATTTTTACTACTATTTTAGCTCTTTTTATTGTATATATTTATGATAATGCAACATGATGCTTTGATCTACATATACATAATGAAATAATTACTACAGTCAAACAAATAAATGTATCATCTCATCATCTCATATAGTTACCTTTTGCGTGTATGTATGTAGCAAAAGTAAATCTAAAATCTAATCTCTTTGCAAATTTCCAGATACAACATTTTAGTTATCATATTTATACTGTACGTTAGGTTCCTAGACATGTTCCTTCTGCATAATTGAAACTTTGTGCCCTTTGACCTTTTTATCTCTCCATTTCCTCTACCCCCTGCCCCTGGTAACCTTTCTACTCTCTGGTTTCTATATATTTAAGTTGTTTTTCTATCAGCATTTGTTATGGCTTTTATATTAGATAATGCCTTGCATTTGAAGTCAGAAGTCTAAACCATAGATGCTAGGTCTGTAAACTTATATTAAACAAGTGTTTGGGGACATATTATCACATCTCTCTGAATTTCCTCTTCCACAAAATGGAGACATTTGCTGAATCTCAACTCTATGTCTTCACTTCCCTAATACTTAGTCTTGGCATCATATCAATTTTTCTACCTATTTCCAGAAACTGATTTTTTTTCCCATTCCCATTTCCCACTGTAGATGTTCCGAACTAGAAATATTTAAATCAGGACTGTTGCAACAGCATCTGATCTTAGTATCCACTTCCCAATTTTTCCTCTTCTAGGCTGTCTCTGAGATCCTGTGATCTAGTCATTTTCTTACTTAAATCATTTAGTTCTAAATGTATGCACATATTTAAAGTTTTTCAAATGACAAGACATTTCTTCCAATCCCAAAGAGGCAACAAAAATATTTCTTTGTTAAAAACCAAGTTTGAAAAAGAATTCCTCAAGTTATTTTGAGGATATAAGAGACTTCCCAAACAGCCACACAAATGTCTCCCTGCAAGCCATCTCGTGCCACGTTTGAAATTAACAGCAGGTTTTCTATCATCAGTAATGGGTACTATCTCTATGGGGCACCCATCGGCAATGAAACTGGGGGTAGTGCTGGATGAAGAAGTCCAATAGCCCTAAGGTCCCCAGCAAGGCAATTATTATTCAATGGACTAGGTTTTATATCCATATTCGCATATATATCTATGTCTATGTCTATGTCTGTCTACCCATCTATCTATCCATCCATTCACGAATATTTTCCAGTAATAAGAAAAGAGTAACTTATATCTCCACTTCAATTCTTTTTGTAGCAGGAAGGGAGGCAGTCAGATTACTCCCCTTCTCTCAGGCCCATGTAAAGTATTTCAGATGATCTTGCAAACCTTCAATGTTACTGGTCCCTTCTTTAATTTTACTATTTTCCATGGTTTTTTATATTACCTCTTACTTTCTGCACCTCTCACTCTCTTATTCATTCATTCTATTTTATTTATTTCTTTCCTCAAATTTCAGTAGTGAGTCCAGGCCAAGTCACAGATGAAGACCAGGCCTCTGTCTCTTAAGAAGCACATTTTCTTCTACTCTACATATTAAATGTTGTTGTTGCCCTTTGTGCTTTAGTAGTCCTTTCCCTCCTCTGCTTTCTCTCTCTTATATCTCCCTAGGTGATCTATTTACACTCACAACTTCAATCACCTCACCTCCACTCAGATGACCCACAGTTTCATCTCTCTAGCTAAGACCTTTGTTTGAGTTACAGATGCATATAATCAGTAGCTGATTTCATATGTCTACCAAATCAGTCCTGCGGTAATTGCAAATTAGTATGTCAAAATAAGTCATGATTTTCTCCTCTGTGACTTTTGTTTCTTGTTCACGGTGAAGGGAACCACATTCATCAAGTTATATAAACCAGGAACCTGAGCTCATCCTTGACTTACCTTTTAACAAACTCCTTGCTACCTCTATCCTTCATGAAATTATGCTACACTTCTATCTCCTAAATAAGCTCTGAAATCTATTCCTTTCTACCCTTTATTATGAACTCTGTAGTACTAGCCACCACAATCTCTCTTTGGCTGGTGTAAAAAGCCTCCCTGGTCTACCCAACCACCTTGCCCTTATTTAATCCATCTGCACGTTCTGTCATATGTTCTCCACTGCTCCCTCAACCTCACTATTCCCCAGCTAAACTTTTCTCACTGGTTTGCCATTGATCTCAGAAAAGGGAAAAAATATTTACAATGACTTTTCAGACCCAGAATGGCCTTTGTGCCTACCTGCTGTTTAAGCTCCATCTTGCACCACATGATTCCCTTTGGCCATACTCAGACCTCTTAATCACCATTTTCTTTGCCCCTCATCCTTGATCGGGAATACTTTATTTTCCAAATTGTGAAGTTCAAGCTTACTTTTACTCTTTCAGACTTTTAGGATCCTAACACCTTAATAAGACTAAATCTATTTACTGTAAGCTCTTAGTACCACACATATCTTCTTCTTTTCTCATACAATTCAAATTTTCAACTTTTTATCGAATTTTGTGATATTTTCCATTCCCTCAAGCATTTATTCTTTTTGTTACAAAACAATCCAATTATATTCTTTTTAGTTATTTTAAAATGTACAATTAATTCATTACTGACTACAGTCACCCTTGTTGTACAGCAAATAGTAGGTCTTATTCATTCTTTCTAACTACTTTTTGCATGTGGTATTTTATTGCTATCTTTTTGAAGAGACTTTAAATTTCATAAGGATGTTGTCCACTTTTTACTCACTATCATATCTCCAGTGCCTTAGATAGTATGTGTGGTATATTGTATGGTCAATATTTGTTGCAAGAATGACTTAACAAATGAACATCCCTTTCAGCAGGTCCACCTTTTCAAGGTGACCACAAAGCAAAACATTCTGTCTGGGTAAGAAGCAATGGAATTGAGAGGGGAAGCATAGGATCTTTGAGTCAACAGAGGCTAAGGAAACCCCCTACTGTACCACTTGGAATGCTTGCTACCTAGAACCTCTGTGAATTATTTTCTTCTTTATCAAAAGTGATGCTAAAGATGCCATCTTTCAGAGCTGTTATGAGACAAGGGACACTGGCAATTTATTGGGTAATTAATTTAACAAATATATTCACCAACAGCAATTGTTAAGCACCTACTATATGGCAGGCTCATGACTATCCCTTCTGCTCCTCTGTATGGCTATTTCTACCCATCTACATTAACATTAACTTTGTCACTTGTTTGTCACCATGTGCTGCCCCATAGTTGGCCTTTCTATGTGTACACATAGATTGTCATGATTGGGGACAAGTATAATGCACAAACATTTTTCTTAAATGATCTTCAATTCCTATTTTTGAATATTTCACATAATAAGGGCAATAAATATGTTAGTTGATTTGTTTAGTAACTTTATATATACTCAAATATTTCTTAGATAATCATCACCAGGAAACTCTTAAAGAACAAAAAGTCCATAATCTTTGTTCCTAGACAATTTAAAATCGTTCCTTATGGAGTAACAATGAGAATTGTTTAAATAAAGTATAAACTATCTAAAAGCATGAGTATCACAGTGTATGTCAAGAACTGTGTCATTATAATAGGGTTTAAATATGAAATGTAAGCTTAGAACAAATTAGTAGTTGCCCATAAACACTCCTTAAATATTTATTGTTTTAGCTCTTTCCAAGCTCAAACCAACTTTTAGAGACACTATGTAAATTATTAGAAACATTTTCACATAATCTTTAGAGATAGCAAATATGGGGAAGTATTCTATTTTTATTTTTAAAGCAACCTTCACCCGCATTGCCAAGACAATCCGTCAAAAGAACAAAGCTGGAGGCATCAATGCTACCTGACTTCAAACTATACTACAAGGCTACAGTAACCAAAACAGCATGGTACTATACCAAAACAGAGATATAGACCAATGGAACAGAACAGAGTCCCTGCTAGAAATAATACCACACATCTATAGCCATCTGATCTTTGACAAACCTGAGAGAAACAAGAAATGGGGAAAGGATACCCTATTTAATAAATGGTGCTGGGAAATTGGCTAGCCATAAGTAGAAAGCTGAAACTGGATCCTTTCCTTACCCTTAAATGAAAATTAATTTTGTTGGATTAGAGACTTAAATGTTAGGACCTAATACCATGCTAAAAACCCTAGAGGAAAACCTAGGCTGTACCATTCAGGACATAGGCATGGGCAAAGACTTCATGTCTAAAACACCAAAAGCAACGGCAGCAAAGCCAAAATTGACAAATGGGATCTAATTAAACTAAAGAGCTTCTGCAGCAAAAGAAACTACCATCAGAGTGAACAGGCAACCTGGCTGGTGAATGGGAGAAATTTTGGCAATCTACTCATCTGACAAAGGCTAATATCCAGAACCTACAAAGAACTCAAACAAATTTACAAGAAAAACAAACAACCCCATCAAAAAGTAAGTAAAGGATATGAACAGACTTTTCTCAAAAAAGAAGACCATACAGCCAACAGACACATGAAAAAATGCTCTCATCATCACTGGCCATCAGAGAAATGCAAATCAAAACCACAATGAGATACCATCTGACACCAGTTAGAATGGCAATCATTAAAAAGTCAGGAAACAACAGGTGCTGGAGAGGATGTGGAGAATAGAACACTTTTACACTGTTGGTGGGATTGTAACCAGTTCAACCCATTATGGAAAACAGCATGGCGATTCCTCAAGGATCTAGAACTAGATGTACCATATGGTTCCAGCCATCCCATTACTGGGGATATAAATTCCAAAGGATTATAAATTATGCTGCTATAAAGACACATGCAATAATGTATGTTTATTATGCACTATTCACAATAGCAAAGACTTGAATCAACCCAAATGTCCATCAGTGACAGATTGATTAAGAAAATGTGGGTACATATACACCATGGAATACTATGCAGCCATAAAAAGGATGAGTTTGTGTCCTTGTAGGGACATTGGATGCAGCTGGAAACCATCATTCTAGCAAACTATCACAAGAACAGAAACCAAACAACGTGTGTATGTTCTCACTCATAGGTGGGAACTGAACAATGAGATCACTTGACTCAGGAAGGGGAACATCACACACCGGGGCCTAATGGGAGTGGGGAGGGAGGAGGGGAGGGATTGCATTGGGAGTTATACCCCTGATGCAAATGACGAGTTGTTGGGTGCTGACGAAGTTGGATGGGTGCAGCACAGCAACATGGCACAAGTATACATATGTAACAAACCTGCATGTTATGCACATGTACCCTAGAACTTAAAGTATAATAATAATAATAATAAAAGCAACCTTCAAAGGAATTTATTAAATGCCAGGGTCAAGATGTGAGTTTCTATGTAACAGACTTAGCTATAATTTAAATGCAAAAAAAAAAAAAAAAAAAATTTCAGATGACTTAACAAAACTAGAGACATCTAGATATGAACTAAGGGCTTAACTTCAACTTCAATTTATTCAATTTAAAATATCTAAATGTTGCCTATCCTGCCTGGGATAAGGTAAAATGTAGATCTTGATCTTTAGCTCGGGAAAAAGGTCTTGCTAAAGATTCAACATCCCTGGGCTAGGAACTCACAAAATAAAATTCGTATTTTTCAATACACATAATGTTTACTCTTAAAATGGCATCTTTAAAACCACAGAAGCAAATGCCAAACTCACGACAGAGATCAGAGAAAATCCCAAGACATGCAAAGAACCAACTACTCATGCAAGTACATGATGTTCAAAGAAATAAATAGCCACGAGAAATAGCCAGGCCGAGGAGAAATAGCTGATGAGAAGAAGGAGCAAATAGCTGATATAAAGAATAGACATGACAGCATGAGGAGTGATGATGAAGAAGAAGAAGAAGAAATAGCTGAAGAAGAATAATGAAGAAATAAAGAAATAAATAAATAAAGAAGAAGAAGAAGAGGGAGGAGGAGGAGTGATGAGGATGTGATGAGGACAAGGAGTGAGGATGATGATAATGATAATAAAATAAAGAATTTATAGCCATTGAAGGAGGAGAAGAAATAATGAGGAGAAGAAATAATGAGATGAGAAGAAGAAGGAGGAGAAGAAGAAGGAGGAGAAGAAGAAGGAGGAGAAGAAGAAGGAGGAGAAGAAGAAGGAGGAGAAGAAGAAGGAGGAGAAGAAGAAGGAGGAGAAGGAAGGAGGAGAAGGAAGGAGGAGAAGGAAGGAGGAGAAGGAGAAGGAGGAGGAAGGAGAAGGAGGAGAAGGAGGAGAAGGAGGAGGAGAAGGAGGAGAAGGAGAAGAAGAAGAAGAAGAAGAAGAAGAAGAAGAAGAAGAAGAAGAAGAAGAAGAAGAAGAAGAAGAAGAAGAAGAAGAAGAAGAAGAAAGAAGAAGAAGAAGAAGAAGAAGAAGAAGAAGAAGAAGAAGAAGAAGAAGAAGAAGAAGAAGAAGAAGAAGAAGAAGAAGAAGAAGGTCGTCTCACTTCAACTTTAAGGGCAAATCAGAGAGGGATGAATATGTCTGGTGTCTTTGGGATTTTGCTATTGCAGGAAGCCTGAGAGGAAATCCCCAACAAAATAAGCCTGACCCCTAGAAAGACTTAGTTATTGGAAGGGAGCTGCTATTCCAGTCTCAGTGCCACATGGGGTCTGGTATTAGAAGTGGGCTCTGTGGCCAGTTCTTTATTAAGATCATACATTGGTCCAACAGAAGGCTGGGGAATCCAAGAAAAGCTATTCCAATAAAAATTAGTAAGTATCTGGGAAATAAAGAAGATGAGGCAGGTATTTCCTTAAGAGGAGGTATCACCAAAAGGAAATAAAACGTATCTCCATTTTATCCAAGGAGCAATGAGGAGGTATTTGGTATCTGGAGGGAGGTCCTCGGTGTTTCAGCTGGGGTGGGAGAAAACGATGCCTAGCAAATACTGGTGGGAGACAGCTCTGTCCAACCCAACCCAGGGCAACAACAGCAGGGGAGGCAAGGTCTACAACAAGCCTGCAAATGCAACAAAGACATCCCCTGGTACATGGATTTGGCAAGGAATGACGTCTTGTTTTAATTAGCATGTCTTTGATTACTAAGGAATGTTTAAAATGATGTGCAAGTTTATTGGTCATATAGATCTTCTGACTTGCCAGTTCATGTCTCTCTTTTAATGCTGTGATGTTCATTCTTTTCATTTAAAATAGTTTATAATCTGAAGATATTAACAATCTTTCTGCAATGTGTTGATCCTATTTTTTACAGTTTGTAATTTGCTTTTTGGTTTTATTTATGTTTCCAACCCAAATCTATCAGTATTTTCTTTTATTTTCTCTATACTCCATTCCAGTATCAGCAAGACATATGTCTATACGCTATTATATTTCATTCTGTAAACCTCCTTAATAAATTTTTTTTAATGTAATAGCTGTCTAACTGCTTTTTTGCATTTTTAAGCCAAAGATCTGATTACCATTATTTGGATAATCCATTACTTCATCACTAATTTGAAATCTCATCTTTATCACATTCATTTTACACTTATCTATTTATTAATGTATTTATCCTCTATCCAATTTATTTATGCTTCCAATGATCTGCTGTAAATTCTAATGCCAGTGCCACACTGCTCTAAGTAATGTGATTTATAACTTATTTTATAATATATGATAATGCAAGTAGGCCTTATTATTTTTCTTTTAAAAACAATCTTGTCTACTTTCCTCCATTTATTTTTCCAAATAAATTCTAGAACTAGTGGTCAAATTTCAAAGTAAAAGTCTGTGGATATTGGGTTAAAATTTCATTAAATGTATACATTAATATGGGGAAGAAGCGACAACTTTATAATGTTGAAAATTCCCATCCTAGAACAAAATGTCTATATTTATTTATTCTTTTATATTTGTTTTGAGTAAAGCTTTATAGCTTTGTTTTCATTCATTTCTGCATATGTCTTACTACGTTTATTCCACATTAGTATATATTTTTGTATATTTTGTATCTCTTGAAAAGAATCTTTTCAATCCGTTATATTTTAAGTGTTATTTTTCTGTCATATATAAAGATAATCATATTTTAACATAGAATTCTTGATGAATATCTCTTTATACTCAGTGTCTCCTCCAAATGCTTTACAATTGATGACATTTTAAGTTTTAGGTAAAGTGAAAAACCCATCGACTTTAGCATGAAAGATACCTACCTTTCAATCGTGTTTTGACCATTTCTTCTTATGCAAATTTGGTATGTCTAGCATACAGTAGGAAGAAAAATATTAGTTCCTTATTTCTCATCCTGTTCCTCGTAGAACAATGACTTGGGAATTTCATTCATTAATTACATGAACTAGAAAAAATAATTATGTATAAACATATACACATATGGGCTTTACTCATTAATTGCGCAAACATTCACTGACTAAGCACAAACTATCAGGCACAGTGCTAGGCACTGAGGATGTGAAGGTGACAATATCTGCCTACTGAAATATGTGGTAGTCTCAACTACATCCCAAGCCATCAGTGGGTTGACTGTTAGAAAGCAGTGGTTTCCTCTTCTGGATCTTTAGATAATGTGTCTGATCAATCTATTTCTTTCCCCTGAGCAGGTACTCTCACTTATGACTTGCCCATTTTACCAGCTTAATAAATTGTTCTCAGCCTGAGCAAACTGAAGCAAACTATTAGGCATTCCCATTTTCATTTCTGAAGTGACTGCTCAAATCCTTATTTCATTTTATGTCGATGCCTCGGGAGCTGACTTAGGATAAATGGAAGCTACCAACTGCCAACTGTGCTGTCAGCTGTGTGGCCGGGTCAAAGGTGCTGGCTGAGCTTGCAAATTCTGATGGTTTGCCAGCAGTGAAGGTATTTGCCTTAGAGGGAAATGATGCCTTGTACATATCTCATCCCACAGTGCTGCTGAATGTGTCCATTTCAGGCAATGCCCAACTTGGAGAAAAGAAGAAGTGCAAAAAAAGATGTTTCTTTGACCTCCCCGCAAATCCATAAAACCACCTGCAGATCCACAGTCACTCTAATCTTTGCCTTGGGCACACCCCTGTGCTTTAACAGTAGAGAAGAAACAAGTTTCTGTTCCCTCCAAGTGCTCGGAAGTGGCATGACAGCTGGTTTCCATGAGCAGAGCACATACTCCAACCCTGCAAAGAAAAAAAATCTCCCGCAATGCTCTTTTATCTATTAAACTAAAGGGAGTTTTATTACACTTTTGTACATTCAATACATTTATCTAAATATTCCTCACATTGAATTATTGTCAAGAAAAGGCTCTTCTTGCATATATATATAATATATACACACATATATTATATATATATACACACACACACACACACACACACACTTGTGATCAAGCATAACCTGAATGCTAAATTTCTGATTTTTTTGGAGAGGATAACATTTAGAAAAAAATCTGTTGACTAAACAAAACTCATTTGACACATGAGGTCAAACCTTAATTTAGCTGTAGGAATCATTGTCATATCAATGTGAAAGTAGAAATAGCACTAAAAGAATGTTCTTTTTCTCCTGAAAGATGCACCCTCTGACCCACTTTGTGACACATAGTGAGGACTTCAGTAACTATAAATGTTACCGATGACTCTTATCCTTGGTTTAACTCTGGGTTCTTCTAAATGCTTACATAGCGTACAAATTATCTGCTGAAGGGTGGCCAAGGTTGCCAAGTGAACGGCACTGAAGACGTCAGAAGGGAGTGAAGTTTGGAAGTGAAACAGCAGCCTTTAAATAGCCCGACAACACACATCATAAGATGACTGCGGTGGATCTCCCATCGCTATGGATGGGCTATAAAGGAAAAATCCTCTGAAGTGTTTAATCCAGAAGATAACTTTTTATTCAATTGCCACCAGTATAATTACTGTACTACTGTTCAAGATTGTATTCTTTCTTCCTTTTTTGTCCACTTTGTCTTTCCTTCCTCTAGAAAATTGTCAAACATTCAGAACCTGAATGGTTTCTCATTTGAATCAATTTTGATCACTGCAATCATTAAATTAGACATAATTTAGAAATTTCTAATGGAAAAAGAACATAATTAAGCTAAATTATCAGATGTTTTGAGGATTGAAAATGTTATCAAACAATTGTAATAGTATTTTTGCTAATAAAAATTCTGAGGCACTGGATGAATTAAGATCTATTGATATGAAAGAATGCACATGTAACTGTGGAAAAGAAATTAACATTTAATTACTGCTCTAATATGTAAACCATTATGCATATTAAACTAAGCATTTTACATATTTTTTCATTTACTCTTTTTTACTGCCTTACAAAATATGTGTTATTGTCCCCAGTCTACAAGGCAGGAAACTGGAAATTCACAAAGATTAAATAAAGTATTCAAGTTTAGAAAGAAACTGTTTTTAAGTGACAGAATCTGGATTAAAATCCAGATCTGCTGACCCCAAGGCTCTTTCTCTTTCCATTTTATCCTATAGGATTTCCACTCAGCCAAAAACTGAAGTTTAACAATTATAATTTAAATATATTTTCCCTCATTAGCAACAAAAAAATGGAAAAGAAGAGTTATAATTGGTAACATTGACATCAATTTATAAAAATATTTGTTTCATGCAATAATAAAAATTGTTTTTCTTTTAATAGTAAATGATTTGAGTGAAAAAGATATCACAATTGTAAATAAAACATAGCTTAATTGACTTTAATATTGCTAGCAAAATTAAATTTGTACTACGCTCATAGAATAAATTAAAAATGCATGCATATTTGCCACAGTTAATATAGAAATTTTTTTGTAATTTTCGATCTTTTTCGAGTATACTTGCCAAAGTTGTATTTATTTAAGCTGTACAATGTGGTGATTTGATATAGGTATTCACTGCGAAATGATTGCCAAAGTCAAACTAATGTACATATCTAATCACCAATCAGCTCACATAGTTGCAATTTTTTGTGTGTGGTGAAAACACTTCAGATCAACTCTCTTAGCAAATTTTAAGTACACTATTCAGTCTTATTAACTATAGTCACCATGCTGTACCCTAGATCTCCAGAACTTATTCATCCTGCATAACTAAAACTTGTCCCTTTGTGTCCCTGTTTCCCCATTATCCGGTCCCTGACTACCACCATTCTACTCTGCTTCTGCACATAAACAGGATCATTCATTTATTTGTCTGTGTTGGCTTATTTAACTTAGCATAATGTCCTCTGCATTCATCCATGTTGTTGTAGATGACAGGATTTTCTTTTTTAAGACTGAATAATATTTCATTATAAACACACACAGACACACACACACAGTGTCATGCATTGCTTACGGACGGAAATACAACTGAGAAATGCACTTTTAGGTGATTTCATCATTATGTGAACATCATTAAGTGAAATTACACAGACCTAGGTTGTAGAGCCTACGACATGCCTAGGCTATATGGAATAGCCGGCCTATTGCTCCCAGACCACAGACCTATATAGCATGTTACTGTCCATACCAGCATCACCACAGACACTTGACTAACCCAGTGCGCTATGAAGAAGTTATGATGGTTATGACATCATGAGGTGGTAGGAATTTTTCTACTACCTTATAATCTTATAGGACCACAGTCATATATGCGGTCCATTGTTGGCTGAAATGTCCTTATGTAGCGCATGACAGTGTATATGCACCACATTTTCCTTATCCAGTCATTATACTTTCTCTTGATTTATTTTTGGATTCTTAGTGATCAAAAGAAAACAACAAAACAGCTCTCTTCTCTGTCCTCTGTCAACCTAGTCACTCATTTGTGATTCAACATCCCTAACTTCCGAATATATTTAGTGCTATTGGTTATATTCATATCTAAAAAGTAAACACAAAATCACAGGAAGATGTAAATTTTTTTTTGAAAAAGAGAGCTGTTAATATGTGAGTGGTGGAAATGTATCCAAACGTCTCCCTCCCTCCCTTTCTCCCTCCCTCCACTTGTGGTTGTTGGCGGTGATGTTTCTTCTCAATGAGGAAACGCTTCTGGATAGGCACACAGGTCCCCTCAGATAAGCTAGAGTCTGAGCACCGTTGAAAATGGCCATTTGGTTACTGTAGCCTTGTAGTATAGTTTGAAGTCAGGTAGCATGATGCCTCCAGCTTTGTTCTTTTCCGACTTAGGATTGTCTTGGAGATGCGGGAATGCTTTTTGGTTCCATATGAACTTTAAAGCAGTTTTCCAATTCTGTGAAGAAACTCATTGGTAGCTTGATGGGATGTGGATCTATAAATTACCTTGGGCAGTATGGCCATTTTCACGATATTGATTCTTCCTATCCATGAGCATGGTATGTTCTTCCATTTGTTTGTGTCTTCTTTTATTTCACTGAGGCAGTGGTTTGTAGTTCTCCTTGAAGGGGTCCTTTGCATCCCTTGTAGGGTTAGTTCCTAGGTATTTTATTCTCTTTGTAGCAATTGTGAATGGAAGTTCATTCCTGATTTGGCTCTCTGTTTGTCTGTTGTTACTGGTGTATAGATGCTGAGTTTTGCACATTAATTTTGTATCCGGAGACTTTGCTGAATTTTCTTATCAGCTTAGGGGATTTTAGGCTGAGACAATGGGTTTCCCTACTAAATATACAATGTATCATCTGCAAAGAGGGACAATTTGACTTCTTTTTTTCCCTAACTGAATACCCTTTATTTCTTTCTCTTGCAACAAAAGAAACAGCATAGTACTGGTACCAAAACAAGAATATAGACCAATGGAACAGAACAGAGTCCTCAGAAATAATACCACACATCTACAGCCATCTGATCTTTGACAAACCTAGAGAGAAACAAGAAATGGAGAAAAGGATTCCCTATTTAATAAATGGTACTGGGAAAATTGGCTAGCCATAAGTAGAAAGCTGAGGATCTTTCCTTACTCATGCTCTGAAAATCAATTCAAGATGGATTAGAGACTTAAATGTTAGACCTAATACCATAAAATCCTAGAGGAAAACCTAGGTTGTACCATTCAGGACATAGGCATGGGCAAAGACTTCATGTCTAAAACACCAAAAGCTGTAGCAGCAAAAGCCAAAATTGACAAATGGGATCTAATTAAACTAAAAAGAGCTTCTGCACAGCAAAAGAAACTACCATCAGAGTGAACAGGCAACCTACAGAATGGGAGAAAATTTTTTGCAATCTACTCATCTGACAAAGAGGGCTAATATCCAGAACCTACAAAGAACTCAAACAAATTTACAAGAAAAGAGCGAACAACCCCATCAAAAAGTGGGCAAAGGATATAGACATTTCTCAAAGAAGACATTCATACAGCCAACAGACACATGAAAAAGAATGCTCATCATCACTGGCCATCAGAGAAATGCAAATCAAAAGAGCACAATGAGATACCATCTCACACCAGTTAGAATGGCGATCATTAAAAAGTCAAGGAAACAACAGGTGCTGGAGAGGATGTGGAGAAATAGGAACACTTTTACACTGTTGGTGGGATTGTAAAGCTAGTTCAACCATTATGGAAAACAGTATGGCGATTCCTCAAGGATCTGAACTAGATGTACCATATGACCAACATCCCCATTACTGGGGGATATACCAAAAGGATTATAAGTATGCTGCTCAAAGACACATGCATACGTATGTTTATTGCAGCACTATTCCTAATAGCAAAGACCCCGGAATCAACTAAAATGTCCATCAGTGACAAGATTGGATCCAAAGAAAATGTGGCACATATACACCATGGAATACTATGCAGCCACAAAAAAGGATGAGTTTGTGTGTCCCTTTGTAGGAGACATGGATGCAGCTGGAAACCACCATCATTCTTATGAAACTATCACAGAACAGAAACCAAACACCATGTTCTCCCACTCATAGGTGGGAACTGAACAATGAGATCACTTGAACTCAGGAAGGGAACATCACACACCAGGGCCTATCATGGGGGAGGGAGGGAGGAGTTACATTGGGAGTTATACCTGATGTAAATGAGCAGAGTTGACTAGGTGCAGCTTACACCAACATGGCACAAGTATACATATGTAACAAACCTGCGTTATGCATAATACCCTACAACTTAAAGTATAATAATAATAAATTTAAAAAAAAAGAAAAAAAAAAAAAAGAAAATGGCCATTTGAAGAACACAAACTCGACAGAAAATCCCATCAGAAGATACTCTTTTGCTGACCCAATGGTGTGTGGCCCTTTGGTAAGTTAGAAATTGAAAGTCAATGTTATTTTTCCTTCTGCCATGAAAATGTGCCTGGAGTAACAGAGAGAAGAAAATTTCATGTGCTAAATTCTCCTCAATTTTATTCTCTGGAATTATTTCCAAGGAATATACCTCTATGGAAAGTTTACTCTCCACAGCTGTAGTATTCAATACGGTAGCCATCAGACATAGGAGACTGCTGACTGCTTAAAATGTGGGTAGTGCAACTGTGGAACTAAGTTTATTTTACTTAACTTTAATTAATTTAAAATTTAAACTGACCTCGTGTAAAACATTTCTGTTTAACACACATATATTGATTTGGCAAGTACACTTGACCGCTAAACAGCACGAGGGTTAGGGGCACTGAGAGCCCAAGCAGTCAAAACTCCAAATACAGCTTTTGACTCCCCAAATACTTAACTACTAATAGACTGCTGTTGACTGGAAGACTTACTGATCGTATAAACAGTCAATTAGCACATATTGTGTACATTATACACATTATATACTGTACTCCTACAGTGAAGTAAGCTAGAGAAGAGAAAATGTTATTAAGAAAATCATAAAGAAAAGAAATATATTTACTATGCAGTGAACGGAAATGACCATATAGGTCTTCATCCTTGTCATCTTCACATTAGGTAGGCTGAGGAGGAGGAGGAGGAAGAAGAGGGGCTGGTTTGGCTGTCTCGGGAGTGACAGAAGAGGAAGAAAATCCAGATACAAGTCAACTTGTGCAGTTCAAACCCATGTTGTTCAAGGGTCAACCTTGTACATTTTATTTCTTGCTTTTTTAGTGTGGCTAATAGGAAATTTAAAATTACATATATAGCCTACATTATATTTGTATTGCACAATGCTATTCTAGAGAAAGTAGGACAAAGATTCTGGTGTCAGACTGAATGGAATCAATGCCCTACTCCTCTACCTACCACCTGTTGAGCTGTGGGGAAATTTACTCAGATTCTCTGTGCCCTGGTTTTCTCATCTGTAAATACATGTACCTACCTCATAGGGTTATGGGGATTAAATACACTCAGATTTAGGAAGTGCTTAAAATGATGCCTTACATATAGCAAGCACCATCTATACATTTCTAAATTGAGAATAAAAGCAAATTATTCCTCTCTAGAAGAGACAGAGCACAATTCTTCCAACGGATACTCAGTGAGAGCAAAATTACCACAGTTAATCTAATGATCTAAACTAAATATCTGTAACAGATGAAGAATTTGAATAGTTTTTTATCAAGTCCCCCAAAATGATTCTTATGATACTGACCAACCAAAACACACGTTCTTATGAAAGCTTAGCACTACCTTGAAATTTATTTTAAAACTCTTTACCAAAGGCAAGGCAGTATCTCCAGGAGATACTGGAGATCTGGAGATACTGCTCTTGTTCCTGTGGTGTGCTCCTCTCTCTTTGAGGATTATTGAAACTGTCAGAGCACAGAACTCTGCTAAGGTATCACTTGCTGTAAATGACAGTCAACCACAAACACTTAGTAGGTAGAAATATTGGTGTGTGTCTCTTTTAGTATTATAAGCAGTTATGTCACTTAGGTATAATTAAATTATCTTTAAAAAGTCAGATAAAATTGTGATTCTTCTGTCAATATATTTATTAAAATACACATAAAAGCTTAGTCAAAAAATAAAGTATAAATAAAACATTATTTTACAATTTTTTGTAGACAGAGGAAAATAGATAAATGTCACCTATAAAAACACACACTCCTTTAAGATCCTTTTTCGCAGTTAAACTAGACATTTTATGTATTAATTTAGTACCATAAATCAGAATTAATATCTTTAATTGATTAGTCAGACACACTGAATACCTGCTACATGGCTCTGCAAAATGATACATAGTCCCTGTACTCAAAACTCTTAAATCTTTTGTAGATTTAAGTAAAATTAAGGCAAAAGTCAGCAATTTATTATTGCAGGGATTTTTTGCCAAACATAAGGAACGTGAGGTCCATTTTGAGTGGTCTACCATTTTAAATATATTCACATTTTTTGCATTTCATTTTTTTGGGCAAGAGTTGAAAAATGTAATTTCTAATTTGAGAGAGTAGTTCTTTCCGTGTTTCATCTAGCTGTCTTTGTTTAGTGTGGCTATAGGTAAATAACCGTGGTCAGTGTTCTATAAAATACTCTTATGTTTCCCAAGAGGATAAACACACACACACACACACACACACACACACGCGCACATACACACACATGCCCATGAACAATCACACAGATCCTCTGGAAAGTGAAGACAACCCCCCACCACCATCACCATCAAACAAAGCTAGGAAAATCCAAAAAGTAATGTGTTGAGCAAAATTAGGAATACATTGTGCTTGTCATGCTACTTTCAGAGTGTAGCACTACCCTCACCTCCCCCTCGTCTGTGAAACACATCTGTGATTTCTTTACTAACCATTTTCCAGCCTCTTTCATAAAATAACGGTTGTGTTCTGGTGTTTTTCATTTTGAATACTTAGAGCATGTCTCCCATCTCATCCACTGCCACATTGTTAAATCTGAAGTAGAAAGAGAGAGTGATCACTTCGGTGACACCAGTTGGCAGCAGAAAATGCGTTGTTTTCAATTACTGTGTATAAAAGCTCAGCCAACAGGAAGGCAATCTCTTAGGATGATGTGCTTAGAGAAAGAACCACCACAAACTTGAAAATGACGACTCCAACATTAAGCCTTATGAAGGGATTCTCAAAAGCGACATTAGCTAAGCCTGCAAGACTCTTCACGTGGTTTTTCCCAGTCACATAAAGGAAAATTATTTGCCCTCTAGACCAAATGACACAGGCAGACACAGCCTGCATCCCCATGGAGTGGTGTTCGACAAAAGAAGTTCATTTGCCTAGACTTTTGCTCCAAAAGGTTGTCTGCTCCCTGCAATAGTAAAAGTTAACACAATACAGAAGTCTTGCAAATATAAAGGATTTGCGATTAGCACTCTACATCAATTCTGATTTTCCATATTTTTTTAGTAGGACCAGGTTTGCTAATAAATTGCCAGCTGTTAAAATCACTAAGCCTATTTTCATCACAACCACCACATAACAGGACCCCTGCAAATACCTGAGGCCTGCTTTTCTCTCCTTGTACACTTTTATATTGTTTTAGATGAAACATACCCTCCGCCAGCGTTTCTGGGGCTTCGTCGTTAATGACTTAAAATACAGTTACAAGGTTTGGGTGGTAAGTTGGCAGACCTTCAGGCAGCGTGGCATCTGAGCTGGTCTTTCGCCCTTCTAAGGCTTGGGGTTATTTCAAAAAGAGAAAAAAACAGAGCAATAGTCAAAAGACTGGAAAGCCCCCCCAACCCCGCGCCAAAAAAAAAAAAAAAAACTTTGACCAATCACTGCCTTGCCAAAAAATAGAGATTTTCAAAATGATGCTTCATCAGAAGGCAGGGTGAAAAAAGCGACACAAGAGTAATTAATTAAGTAATTAATTAGATAAAATAACTGAAGAATAATAAAAGTAATTCCCTCTTGATCAAATTATGCACAACTTTGTTAAAATTAAGGAAGATGTAAAGTTTAGATTTTAAATTACAACCAATAATATCTACCCCTTAATAAGAATCACAGATTTTCTGTCTTCCCTTCTTCTCACCAACCCCCTCCAAGAAAAAGTAAACAATTTATTAGAGGAGGTTTGTAAAAAATAATATTATATAAAGATTTTGACTATTTGGAGGAGATTTAGTGAAAATCACGTGCTAACAGGTCTAACTTCTCAATAGCAATGAGCTTGGCCCCTGAGAAAACATTATTTTCATCACGCCACTGCTTGAGTTATAATGCTGGTTTTGACAAGCTGCGTTCCTGGTAAAATGTTATTGTTGGCAAATGCAGACTGCAGGAGACAGCTTTGGGAGGCTCCCTCCTGAGTGGAGATGTGCAAATTGACTACTGCACCTGTGGGAGATTCAGGTACCTCTGACCTAGATTCGCTCTGTTTTCTAGCACCCTGTCCCTTTGTTCTGTAATGAGAGCCAAATGTTCCCTTTCTCCAGTCCCTCTGGCCCTGTAATGTGATGCCCGAGTCAGCCTCACATGGGGCCCCTCACCCTTCCCCAGTCCCTGGCCCTGTTGCTACCATTGCTCTGAAATTGAAAAGGGGTTTAAAAGCCTGCAGTTCTCCCCGGTGACATGCTAACTCTCTTTGCTCCTGGCACACTGATACAGCTCTGCCCTTCTGACTTTTTTTCACAGTGATCCAGAGGGCTAGCAGGTCAGTTATGAAAGCCAAACTTTTTTTGTTTTGTTTTGGTGGGAGAGTCCTCATACTTTTCAGCAGGAGAGACTCCTCTCTCTGCCAAATGCAAAGTCCAGTGAATTTTATTATGCTATATAGGACTCAGAGCAGGAAATGTCTATGCCTAACCTAAATCATAGATGCTGCAGTTGAAATCCATGTTTTTCTGGCTGTTTCCTCCCCCAACCCCAGCTCAGAAAAGACATGGGGAACGAAGTGAAGTCCTTGCATTGTGCCAAAGCAGCTGTGCTGTGCTTCAACTTGCATCTGAAAATGTCAGTATGTGGCCTGGTTTGATTTAGAAAGTTCATCCTTTACCTAAGCCTGTCTGACCAGAAGCCAGTGCCCACACAGAGCTCAGTCGACAACACTTCTGCTCAAACAGGAATTTGCCCCCAAATCAAAGCAAGTCTTGGGAATGTTTCAGAAAAGAGTGTAAGGAGGCATTAGAGGACCCTTGTTAGAAATTCCTAATACTGTCCCTCCTACCCTCAACTAGCCTTCAGTCTGACTGAATACAATTGACCTAGAACATTCAAGAAGGCCTTTCCTTCTGTCACTTTGGTCTCAAATTTGTTAAATCAGGTGTTGCATTTCTAGGCCTCCCCATCTTCCATTTCTGTGGACCCCCATATAAATTGTATTGTTGCTGTAATGTCACATGTTTTTCGGAGATCACCTTTCTGCCAGGGCAGAGTTAGACTAGAGTTGAAGAAGCCAATTTAGTTTTAGTATTCCAGGCAAAAAGTGTTAAGGCGGTGAGAGTAAAGAGGAAGACTCAAATTCAAGAGCTATTTGGAAAAGGAGATTTGTAATCTAGCTATTTATTTAAACAGTAGGCATTTGTGCTAAGCACTTTACACGCATTATCTAATTCAATAATATAAATACTATTGTTGACCTGTTTTGTAGATGAGGGAATTGAAGTGTAGAGAAAAAGGAAGTAACTTCCCCGCTAATGCGTCACTGAACTAGAATTTGCATCTAAGTCCGTCTGATTCCAAAGTTCAGGTTCTTAACAGAAATGCTAAACAGGACTTGGTGATTGATTAGAAGCTGGAAAATAGGCCTGGGGATCAGAGTGATGATGCTCTATTGAGCCTAGAAATACAAATCAAGATTTACAATAATACACAGCTTGATCTGAAAGAGACTTTCGCAATACAGACCAGCTTCCCCATTCAACAGATGAGGAACCTGAGGGTCAGAGGTGACCTAATCCATGCGGGTTCATACAGTGTAATATTGGCAGAGCTCAAGCTGGAAGGCAGCTTCTCCAAGTCCCAGGCTGTGTTTTTACAGTGGATCAGTTTATTTGGCTAGTTCTTTTGAGCATCTCGATTTTCAGTGCATATACGATCTGTTAATTTCAAAAGTTTTGACTAAAAGCAGAACATTTTATCCACAAACAAGACTGTTCCAGCACAGGAATGTCTATACCTGCTGGAGGTAGGTACCACTGATCAATGCATCTCTGCTTCCATGTCATTTTCAAGTGCCAGCTATAGGGCCAGAAGGAAGGGAATATTACAGTATTAGGCATTGAGTTCCCTGAACCAAATGAGCCAGCCAGCTGGCCTGCTTAGAAAATTTTGTTCAGAATCTCAAAAAATTAGGCAAAACAAAAAGAAGTTTAAAAATCTGCTGTTCTGCTTTCCAATGTAAGTTTTGGGTATCGTTCTCTACATACATGTTAAATATTCTGCATGCCATTCGAGGGTTAGTGCATTATCTCTTGGTCTGTGTTTTCCTGTCTCATATGAGACAAATTAGCTAACCATTCCCCTCTTCTAATGAAACCAGCCCAGCCAACCTTAGAGATGGGGGTCTTACTATGATGCTTAGGCTAGGCTCGAACTCCCGGCCTCAAGTAATCCACCCACCTTGGCATCCCAAAGTACTGGTATTAGAGGCATGAGCCACTATGCCTGGCCCCAACTTTCTAATTAAAGAAGAGTTAACAACATTTGTATGCACTTGTTGTGGACAAACATTAACTTATATAGCCTGTGTTTGGGTGTCATGTTCTAGGTGAGGTGCTTTACATGTATACGTTTATTTAATTCTCACCAGTATCATTATAGCTACCTTTTAGACAAGAAAATGAAGATAAGAAAATGTTTTTGGTTCAAGATTACACAGTGAATAACTAAAACATTTGGATGTCTGTTTAAGCAGCTTCTTCCAAAGCTCCCAATCTCTCCACTCCAACATGCCACCTTCCATGTGCAGTTGTTCAAAGGCACCTTGTGACTTATGGCGCAAAGTCCAAACTGCCGAGGAAGACACACAACCCTCTCCTGTTTCTTCTCTCTCTACCTGACTGGGAAACAAACATCTTATATATGACCACAGGGCCTCTTTGCAGTTTCCCTCAACTTCCAAGCAATTTCAATTTCAGATGACCTAGTCATTGATCTCATTTCCCCTCTTTTTGGAAATCTCTCTCCTCACCAAACTGACAGCTGCTTTACAGAAACAGGCTGTTTTGCCTACAGAAGATACTGGATTTTCCTCCACTGTGTCATTTTTCATGGTTTTAGAGTCACTGGAAAACTAGGTGATTGTGAGTGGAAAAATTTTTCAATGTATACTCAAAAAAAAAAAAAAAAAAAGCATTTGGAATAGAGGGAGCACTTGGGTTTATGGCCACTTAACCCTGCTTCTCCATGTGTGCCACTGTCTATGACTATAACTAAGACATTCTGCCCAGAAGCACACACAGGGAAAATCACTGCTGCCAAACAAACTCCATCCACTGAGATGGCAGGAACTGGTTCTGCACTTTGATCCCACCAAAGCCAAAAGAAGGGACCCAAGGCACATATTCCTGACCTGGGAGGAAAACTTAAGTCCACTCTCAGCAGGATGAATATCACGCCATCCACACTGTCTTGTCTTCAGGAGTGTGCAAGAAGGCTTTTCAGGCTGAAGAAGAATGCATCTTGTCCCAAGTAGTAGCACATATGTGAGAAAATAAAAAGAAATGTCCTGAAACTGAGAGCTCAAGAGATAATGACTTGTAAAAAATATTAATAGAAGCGAATAACACAAAACCTCAAACACAACCATGGAACTATGCCCAAGGAGAACCATGCTTGTGGCCAGAGATTATACTTTATCATCTCGCCCTTCTCTCCAGCCTGGAGAGACTTTCAGTCCTCACCTTCATCTTCATTTTAACCCCAAGAATAATAGCATGAGCTTCCACCTCATGTCCTCAAGGAGGCATAGCAGCTTGTAGCAGGTGGAGATATGAACAATGTCCTTTTCACAGGCATGATCTGGCCCCTGATACATAGATATTCACTTACTTTATAAAATACAACCTGTAAAAACATTCGAAACACTGTGCAGCTTTTCAGGATTGCAGATACCACTGTGGGACTAAATCTTATTATATATCATTACTGAATAGTCTCATGTGAAGATATTTTCAGAAAATTCAATTACATATCAATTGACCTCCATGAACTAGCTATAAAAGGAGGCCTGCTGAGAATAATTTTGCAGGAGGAGGTACCTTTTTGATATGTGGACTATGACCCCTACTTTATTTGTTTTATATGTTCTGCTTTTACTCATAGCTTTCTTTGTTCACAGCGAAGACTTTCTGTTCCAAATAGACTGAAGAGCTAAGATGCTCATACAACTTCCAGAGTTCCAAATTGCCTCCTTTTAAGAGGTCTCTCCTGTTCTTCTAGATGGCATAGAAAGGAAAGTGAAATTTGGAGTAAATGTACTCACTAATGTATCAAGTATAAAAATGTACAAAGGGAACATTTAAACCCAGAGGGCAAGTGAAGAAATCAGGAGCTGGAAGGCAAAGGCAGGGGAAATTGGAGGAACTCAAGTTTCATGGGGATATTAGAAGAAAGAGTATATATATACAGACACTAGTGCCAAGGCACGACATAAAGTAAATATTATAAAGTTCAACAAAGACCTTCAACTATCAAACAACATACGGAATTTCCTTTAAAGTCTACTGGAATTTTCACCAAAAGCAGATCGATAGACATAAACACCAATTTATCAGAGATGGCACAAGTCTAGTGATTCACGTCTATTTATCAATTCAACAAATGTCGGCTATACTGTGCTAAGCCAAATGAAAGGCTGATAATAAAGACCCTCTTCCCAAAGAATCACATTCCAGTAGCCAAAAAAAAACACTGCAACAAACAATAAGGCAGTTACAGAGGAGGGAGTATACAACAGAAATCAAAGCATACACAAAACACAGCGGGGCACAGAGGGAGTGGTTAATTGTTTGGAGGATGATCAGAGAAATCTTCCCAAAGGAGGTGATATGTAAGCTAATCTTGATGGATGAGTAGGAGGACCAACATTTCAAAATGACAGCAAAGATATCACACACTATGATGAAACCCACTGATGGGGAGCAGTTTCATGTACAAAAACAGAAGGAGCCATTCAGTTACGTTGAACAAGTTTTGCCAGCATTTACCTCTACCCTTAGCACTATGTTGTGCTTCTGTGGATATTAAGAAAAATAAAAGACATAAAAGACAGATTTGTAGTCATAAGTAGGAAAACAAGGCTTACATTCATAAACTAATAAGAAAAGAGAAAACAATTCAATCAAGTGCCAAAATTTGTGTATAGACACTAAGTACTGTAGCGGTCAAATTTTGCAATCTTATTATTTACTAGGCAAGACAGTGGACGGTCTATGTTTAAGAAATATGATGGGTGAGAAACTGGTCATCATAGCCCATCTAATTAATATTTGTTCCAAGTAAGACATCTGAATCAATCATTGGAAATTAAATGCTTGATTGTTTAGAGAAAAATTGGCAATGGAGTAAACCTTACCACAAGGTTATTTGCCAAACAGAACTTAGCATTCTTTGTTTTAATCTCTAATGGAATAGGTTGTGAAGTGGCTTTTGCTTTTTCCCATGATCTAGCTGAATTTTGAGAAAGATTTTGAGATCACATGATCAGCTTCTTGTTGAACCTGACTGAGTACTTCAGCAATTGCTGAGGTTGAGAATTAGATATCAGATGGTAAATTAAGACTAGGATTTCATTGAAACATAGCTTCCATCTATGAGGCTATTTCTCTGACCCTTTGAGCAGGGCCCAGGCCTTGTCAAGTCATGAAACTCTCTTGGAATAAGTCACAACAAAGCTGCAAGTTAGCAGAGACCAGGGACATATAACAGGCCATCTGTAGTCCATGGAACACCAGGAGGGAAATGTAGGTAATGGAGAGAAAAACAAAAGAAGTTATTTACAGCATAGCCAACAAACTGCTGCATAATTGCATAATAAACAAGCATTACACCTGTAGTTCTATAAATACAAGAAATATCTTCAAATCTGGCAGACTCTCCTCTTAATGGACTGATTCTAATAAATGAATGTCTCTAATTAATCTTCTAAAATGCATATACCAATTATTAGTTTCTAAATAAAGTTTATTCAGCATGTAACGATGTCAAAGCAGTTCCTTAGCAAAATGGAGTGGAGGATAATGACAGAGTCTTTGATGGTATACAGGTGCATAACCACTACTTAGTGCCATCAATGACACAGAGAAGTGTGTGGTACCAAACACAGCTGGTTATGAATACTTCATCCTTTTAAAATAATATGTCCAAAGCATAGGCTTTACCCCCGAGGAGATCTGAACACATTAGCCCAGTACACGCATTCAGAATTCTGTATATTTTCATCTTCTAAGTCTGCTTCTCTCAAATTGATCCAAGCTGTGGTCCTCTCTGTCTCTGCCTCAAGGAAGGAAGGAAGGAAGGAAGGAGGGAGAGAAAGAAGAAGGAAGGAAGGGAGGGAGGGAGGGAGGAAGGAGGGAAGGAAGGGAGGGAGGGAGGGCGGAAGGAGGAGGGAAGGAAGGAAGGGAGGGAGGGAGGAAGGAGGGAGAGAAGGAAGGAAGGAAGGGAGGGAGGGAGGAAAGAACCTTAATGACAGACAGATGAGAGAGAAATAGTTTATGGAGGTGTCTATGATTTACTTACCTGGATACGAAAACAGTCATGTGTCACTTAACAGTGGGTACACATTCTGAGAAAGGTCACTGGGAGATTTCATCATTGTGCGATCATCAGAGTATACTTTTCTTACACAACCCTAGATGGCATGGCCTACGATACATCTAAGCTCTATAGTACAGCCTATGGCTCTGAAGCCTACAAGCCCATGCAGGATGTTGCTGTACTGAATACTGTAGGCAACTATAATATAATGGTAAGTATTTTTGTAGATAAACATAGCTAAACATAGAAAAGATGCAGCAAAAATATGATATAAAAGATAAAGAAGGGTTACACCTGTGTAGGAAACTTACCATGAATGGAACCTGCAGGACTGGAAGTTGCTCTGGGTGAGTAAATAAGTAATAAGTGAATGTGAGGGCCTAAGACATCACTGTATATTACTGTGGAGTTTATAAACACGATACATTTAGACTACACTAAATTTACTTTTTATATTTTAATGATAAATTAACCTTAGCTTACTGTAACTTTTTTACTTTATGAGCTTTCTAATTTTTTAAACTTTTTGACATTTTCGTGATAACACTATGCTTAAAATACAAACACTTTGTACAGTTGTACAAAAATGTACCAAGTTATGTAGCCCTACACAGGGTCAAGATCAACAACATTGTGGTCTTCCATCTCCACCTTTTGTCCTACTGGAAGGTCTTCAGGGGCGATAACACACATGGAGTTGTCCTCTCCTATGATAACAATGTCTTCTTCTATAAGACCTCCTCAAGCACCTGTCTGGGGCTCATCTGCAGGAAATGTTACACTTTTCAGAAATACGTCCATGATGCTTTGCTTGTTTTTTTTTCCATCATAGTTTTGCATGAGTAATATGTTGTCCTATAACATTATGACAGCTATGATGTCACTAGGCAATAGAAAATTTTCAGCTCCATTATAGTCTTATGGGACCACCTTCATATATGTCACTTGTTTTTTTACCTAAATGTCTTTATGCAGCACATGACTGCATAATTCTAGCTTTCTATCTGACAAATATTAGACTAGAACTAATATACCATCCTTATCCTTTATTCTTAAACAGAAGATAAACTCAGAAATGAGCTTAGTCAAGATGTATGCTTATCTACTTCAAATCTCTCAATGACCACATTGACTAAGTTACCAGTCTCTTTTTCTTCAAACATACAAGAACTAAATCTGAGATTTTGTTGCTTTAAACCCTCTTGATACTCCTTAGGCACTTTCAATGCAGCTTGTCGTTTAGACCACAAAGAAAATTAGAATAACATATGGCAGACCACATAGGCTTGAGTAGCCATTACAGTCAATCTTGCTGACTTCCATGTACTTCAAAAACATGGAGATTTTCATTCTCACTTTCTTTTTCTCCCTTTACAAATTGGCATTTACCAAAATAAAAAAGGAAATGAAATTATATAAACCACTTTTATGAAATATTGTTGGTCTGGCTTACATTCCCAGTAAACTGTATGTATATTCATTTTTATGGCTTAAAATATTATGATTATACCTCACGTTTTTAAGCTAAAGTGGATTTAAAAAATAGGCAAAACCAAAGGAAAAGAAGAAAATATTGGTGTTATGAATGAACCTTCAATACCACGGGCTTTTCAGTGTGTCTGTTCTCAGGGGCTGAAAATCAGATACCCAATCTCACGCAGAGGCTGTGGGATGTCATTGGGTTGTGGAAAGGATAAAAATCCTTCCAGTCTCTGGCCTTCCCAGGTTTTGTGGGTTTCAACAAAACCCTTATAACTATTTGGACTTGGGTTTTGTGGTTAATATATGATAAAGGGGTTATTACAATGTGATCCTTGAGCATTTAGGTCAGCTGTGGCCATCAATCAAGGGACACCTCTTTTTTGGCAGTACACACTTCCATAAAAAAATTATCTGGCAGATCCAAGTTAGCTAGTAATGACAGAGTAACCTCTATGTGAAGCAACATACTTGATAAATTTTGCATGTGCTATTGACTGACAGAAGCTCTGGTGTTCTGGTAAGTGGTATACACAAGGCTCAAAGAGCATGAAAACCTCTTCTTTCTTTTCTAACTAAAGTTGGTTAAATTAAATACGTAATATTCATGAAAGTTAAAATAGACAATTTAGAAGGAAGTTTACATTTTGGTGCCTATTCTTAGTTCTTTTTCTTTATTCTATTAAAAATGATCTCCCTAAAACATCTTTTTTGTTAAGCTAATTCATATTTCTGAATGATTCAATTCAATTTAACAAAAATGTCCTAAACTCCTAATGTATGCATACTTGACATGGTGCCAGTGTCATGTGAAGGATAAAAGATAAACAAGAGACTGGATGCGACCCCACAAAATCTTACATCTCATCCACATTCAACTAGATGGTTATTTGCATCTTTCAGGAGCAAGTTCAAAGAGAGGTCAAGGTTGGTAGGGTCACTCCTTTTATTCGATTCTAGGTTTAGCTTAGCTTGTTTGTGTTTCCCACTACACAGATACTGGCATACTGGGATTGTGCTTCTCCACCTTGTGAAAAAAAAAAAAAAAAAAGACCATCTATGGAGCAGCTAGATTGCAACTAGATCACCCTAACATCTGTCTTTCTCAGCTGTTTCAAGTAAGGCAATGATAATTCTGATATTGAACAAGGGTTGGAGAATCTATTATCACCTACAGTGGTCTGTTATGCCAGTTCTGTTCCTGGAAAAATGGGGAGAAAAACATATCTAATTTAAACAAAAATTCTCATAGATTAAGAAAAATCTAAAGAGATAAGACTAAACAACCACTGAGTTTAGCTTGTGAATTAACTCAATGATTCTTCTGTTTATAACAGAACCTGTTAAGAGAAATTTCAACTCTGAGGTGTGGATCGAGTACCCACTGACTTCTATGTGATGCCTATGCATACATCAGGATGGGGTTTAGACGATTCATTTCCAGTTTGGCTTTTCTAAGAATATACTTCAGAAGAAGTGACATGGATTCTATGTATGGAAATGACTATACCTGGCAACACTATTATAACTGATGTACAACGTGAGACATATATGTAATTTTTCATTTTCTAGTAGTCATATTACAAGAAAGCAAAAAAGGAAAAGGAATTTGTTTTAACAATATATTTTATTTAATTAAATGTATTCAAATGTTATTTCAAAATGTAATTAATAATCAAAAATGATGAGATATTTTATGTTCCTTTTTTCATACTAACTCTTTGAAATCCAGTAGGTATCTTCAACTTAGCGCACATACCTCAATTCAAACAGGCCGAATTTTAGGTACTCACTAGTCACATATGGCTAGTGGCTGTCTTATTAGTCAGCACAGATCTACAGAATTCTTAACACAGCAAGGGATGCTATTATTAAACCAAACAAGACTATTAGTGTTGACCTTCTGGGCTGGAGGATCAAATGAAAAAATTTGTATCATTTAAATAAGCTCCAAACAGCAAAAACAGTAAAAACCCCATTTTTTGAGATAACAGAAAAGATAACCCAATTTAAGTCTTATACTATAATCTGAGAAAAAACTCCCATTAAACTTAACAAGAAATTAAATAATGTTCAACAGCATTTTCCTACCAATTACCTAATAGTCTAATACGATTTTATCATAAAAGTATTTTTGACTCCAGATATTTGCCACTGGACAAAACCAAAAACCGTTCCCACCAAGCAGTTCTCTGGGTGAAATGCAGTCACTTTCTATCAATCCAAATGAATATGTTCATAAAGAAAATAAGCAGCTTTAAACTAACATTTATATTATAGTGGTAGAGTCAAACTGCTCATCAGCAATAACAACAGTTTCTAGTGTAGTTTGGCAGAAGGAGGGCATGCAATGGACTTCTAAAGATCAAAACCAACCAGATCTATAATCGTGTGTTCAGACATTCTCATTTCAAAAAGATAGAGTTTATTTGTTTCTGAAACAGCTCATTTGGTATTCACATAAATATGTCCTTAACTTCTCTTCTAACACAAGTATGAATTCCTCAAAGACCACAAGAGCCAAGTTTATACTTAACTATAGTGGAAAGGTTTGTCAAAATTGCATTTTTCTATTACTGAACTTTTATTTTTGTTTGTTTAAAAGCTTTTATATTTTGTTTAAAAAAATGTAAAATGATTGTACAGGCAATCCAATTGTAATTGTGCATCCACCCTTTACATAAACTGTTTGTTTTTTGTTTTTTTTTTTTTTTTTTGAGGCAGAGTCTCACTCTGTTGCCCAGGCTGGAGTGCAGTGGCATGATCTCGGCTCACTACAACCTCTGTCTCCCAGGTTCAAGTGATTCTCCTGCCTCAGCCTCCTGAGTAGCTGGAACTACTGGTGCACACCACCACATCTGGCTAATTTTTGTGTTTTTAGTAGAGACAGGGTTTCACCATGCTGGCCAGGCTGGTCTCAAACTCCTGACCTCCGATGATCCACCCGCCTCGTCCTCCCAAAGTGCTGGGATTACAGGCGTGAGCCACCGCATCCGGCCTATATAAACTGTTGATAAAGGCTTTTTAGGAAAAATAAAAGCTCTTCCAAAACAATTTTAAATTTCTCATCGTGATTTTCATGTTTTAGGATACTTTCTTCTCTCGTGTTGCGTGATTTTAATGACAAATGTTGAGTAATCATGGGAAGGGAGGTGGTGGGGTAGTGATGGACTTCAGTTCAGAAAGCCGAAGACCAGTGTCAAGGACGGTTCCTGGCCTGCCACTGACTGCCTGCAGGACCAAAAATGCATTGCAAGTTTCTGGGTCTCAATTTCCTCATCTATAAAATTTGAGAATCAAAATAAATCAACCACCATAAATAAATAATAAATCAATAAACTTCAAGATTTCTTGTATTATGTGAATTATTAGTGAAAATATGATAAAATTTCAAAATCTTAGTCACTCGTTCAAAATCAAGGAAGCTTTGAATTTTCAAAGGACTTAACTAAACCATGTCTAGTTTTCCCTGTAGAAATAAACCAGCTTCCTAGACAAAGTCTAAAAGTTTGATTCTGCCACTTCCATTAAGCCCCTAGTGAATTAAATTTTGACTCAGTATCACCTCTTCCAAAGCTAACACACAAAGAGGAAGACCCCCAACGTTGATTATTTAAATGTAAAATTGTTGTGTATGGACAAATGAGTTAAATATGTTCATTCCATCATCTTACATAGATATAAGGAAAGCCATGAATGCTATTGGTGAACACATATTTTGGCTACACCCTTTCAGGAGATTAAAAAAAAAAATCATTTAGTTAATGTGATCTGAAAGAATGAATTTATCTCCATAAATTGAGTACTATACTCCTTGTGAAAATATAAAATTGTGTCATATTGTGAGGATCAGAAAGATACTTAGTCTTTTCATTGTGTTTACTGTGTTAAATTTGAGAAAAGATCCAAAGATTAAGTTTAATAAATTTCCTGTGTATATTCATGAAGAAATCTCCATTTTTCTATGGCTTGAGTTGTTCACTGTGAATAGTCATTTTGTTTCTAATGTTCTAAAAACAAGCAGTCATCAACCCCAAAAAACTACAGATATAAGTAAATAGATAAACAGGCAGATAGACGATAGGGTGTATGTACAAACATATACACATGTAACATCTTTAACTTCCTTACGAGATTTTGGTTTTGACTACAATTTCATAGACGTAAAACTTAATGAAAAACTGGCCTAATGACCAGGTTAAAATGAAACAGAAGAATCAAGGGTCCCTTGCTCTATCTTCTAATGGAGAGCACTACTTTTAATTATCATTTGTTTACAAACAATGGTTTATGTAAAATTCAATCCTTTGTTTATATATGAAATGTCTAGTTTGTTTAGTTGACATATGTATTCATTTACTCTCCTTTCCCATTTATTCTCATGTGATGATTTTTACATTGTAATTAGTATTTTTAATTATACGATAATCTAAAAATAAATCCTTACTTTGTATCATGGCATGACTGGATATATAGCCATGCATTTTTATGTCTGTGATTAATCAATTTTCTATTTTTTATTTTTAATAAAAATTTTAAATTCAAGTGAATGTGTTCTACTTGACAACATAACCACTTTACAATATAAATTGTATATATGTATAATATATGTATAGACATATTTGTAAACCATTCTTTCCAATCTTTTATTATAAAACTATTGTAAGAATATAATTTTAAACAAAATGAGCCATTAAACAAACCAAAAATAATGAAAAATCAAAATATGCACACTGTACAAAAACACAGTTTCATAGATTTTGCCTTATATAAACTTCACTGTGCCTATGTGGGTTTTAACATATTTCCATGGCTTTAAATAGGAAAACATCTTAAAGCTCAGCCCATGGGAAACCCAAGCTTGATTAGTTTTCCCTTTTACTACAGTCTGCAGAGTGTAAAACACAGCACATCAGAATTGAATTTGTCATCTCCAGACCTCACAGGAATTTTAGGAACTAAATAGTTAGGAAGCCATCCTGGTACTTCTCTTTGCTTTAATCAAAGTCGAAGTTTCAATTTAAACATTCAGGAAATCTCCCTTATTTAAAGCAATCAACTCGTTGCTGACAGGGTCTGGCCTTACTGTGTTTAATTTTTTGGCATCAAGAAACACTTGATTGGTCACAGCCAGTGCATGAGGGGTCCTTCACTTCCCTCAAAGAAGAGAAGGATTCCAGATCTTTGCTGCATTGAGCTTGAGACATTGGTGCATTTCAAATCAGCAATACCTAAATTGGAAAATAGAGCAAATGAGGGGTCTCAGAATCAAACAACTGTCCTATCAGCAAGTGGTTCAGCTGTGAAAGAATATTTTGAGACAAAATTGGTCATGCTTCTTATTCCTCCATTGATTTCTCTCGATTTTGTCATGCTTTTTGGAATATGTGGCAAGTCACCAACCTGCACTTTAATTTCAAGATTTCAATTTACTCTAGATCAAGTAGAAAACAGATTTAGTGAAGCATAGATGGAGAGGGGGGGTTGTGGCACATTTAAAACTAGGCACCAGCATCTCTCAGGAAAATGGCTCTAAGGAACACTCACACATGATACAGATCTAGAGGCAGATAGAAATGTAGGGGTTGAGATGGAGACAAACAGACATACCCTACTACACTTAAGAAATCTGCTGGGAAAAGATTGCTAACAAATAAAACTATTCCAATTACCCTAAGATTGAAGAGCATCATTAGAGGTCTGAAAAATAAATCATGCAGTCAAGAATTTGGAATGGTTGCATCTATTCTCAGAGCTCTCAATGGCTCATCTCTTTACACTGAGCTCTCAAAGATGGGGAAAAATGATGCACAGGCTCTTTAGTTTGGTTACTCCATGGAGATACAGCCAAAGCATTGCTAAAAATCTTCTACACTAGATTCAACTCTGATCCTTTGCAATCCGCCAAAGGGTTAGTTCTCCAATAATCTTTCTTTCTGAATAAAAAGCTTAGCAATTTGATGAATTATATAATGAATTTACTAGTTCTTATGAGCAGATTATCTAGAAGGTACTATATTAAAATATTTTGAACTTTTAAGATGGCAAATTTTGAAACAAAAATTAAATAGTGAAAATATTTCATGTTGGCAAAATGTTTCAAAATGCATATCTTAGGGTGTTTCTAAAGTTCATTTCTACACAGGACTCTGTTATTTCCCAGAATATTTCTTTGGCCTATGCATTAATGTTAGGATTGGCATAACAAAGTACCATACTGGGTGGCTTAAACAACAGAAATTTAAGCCTGTAATCCCAGCACTTTGGGAGGCCGAGACGGGCGGATCACAAGGTCAGGAGATCGAGACCATCCTGGCTAACACGGTGAAACCCCGTCTCTACTAAAAAATACAAAAAACTAGCCGGGCGAGGTGGCGGGCGCCTGTAGTCCCAGCTACTCGGGAGGCTGAGGCAGGAGAATGGCGTGAACCCAGGAGGCGGAGCTTGCAGTGAGCTGAGATCCGGTCACTGCACTCCAGCCTGGGTGGCAGAGCGAGACTCCGTCTCAAAAAAATAAAAATAAAAATAAAAATAAAAAAATAAACAACAGAAATTTATTTTCTCCCTGTTCAGGAGGCCAGAAGTACCAGATCAAGGCCTGGTAAAGCGCTTTTACTGGCTTGCAGGCCACTTCTGGCTATGTTGTCACATGGCCTTTCCTCTGTGCACAGGGTCCGCCAGTGGGTGGGGGAGATTTCTCTCTTTATAAGGACATTAATCTTATCATCAGGGTTCCACACTCATGACCTCATTTAAACTTAATTACCTCTTATAGGCCCTATCTCCAAATACAGCCACACTGAGGATTAGGGCTTCAACATGTGAATCTGAGGGAGGGCACAGTTCAGTCCATAGCAGCCTATTAACAAGATTTAGGATATATATGTTGTTTATCTACCACAAAAGAAAAATTCTCTTTCTCTCTATGAACTCACAAATCCACATATAGCTTCTTCCTCCAAATGCACACATGTATATTGTAAGAGATAAACGACATTCTTGGAAAGTAATATGTGCATTTGTGTGTTGCAGTGCAGAAATCTGATATGTTTTCACTAGAATGTGTCAGTTTCATTGCTGCTACTGATGGAAAAATGGCCAATTTACCACTGAATTCCACTCACATTCTAGTCAAATTCAGACTCTATAAACAAAAATGTGGGGAGATTCAGACTCTCTACAAACCAGATTATTATTTACAAAATGACCTACAATAATTGTACTCAATGATTTCATGGTTTTATGGAAATGCCTCTATACTCTACCCAACAGAAAAAGAAAACTGCAGAATTTGCTCACACAAAGTATAAGAGGTGTTACCCACTTTTCGGGTACAGTGAAATGCCTGTTACACTTTCATTTTTCAACTATGGCATACCACAGCTCAAAACCCAAGGGCAAAGAACTCACTTAACTAAGATACATCCCATACATGACAAAAATGAGACTGCCTTTCCTGAAAGGTGATGTAATATTTAAGGCAAGTATATTGCATTACTAGGTTTTCTGTATTTTTTTCCCTTGTAACTGTCACCATTTGGATATGATAAGTGAGAACTACTATTTGATATACTGTATTTTATTTCCTAGTCATGCATCATTTGAGCCAGAGCTTCTCCCGAGTGTGGTCCGGAGATCCCTGGGGCCCTCTGGTTAGTCTATAATGCTTCATGAGGAGAAAGAACTTGATGGAGCAGGAATATGGAGTAGAGAGTGATCACTGCAGAAAGCAATTGTAGTGATGGAAATACTTACCCACAAGAGGGGGCCGAGGAGCGGAAGCCTGACAGATCCAAAGAAAAGAGATGTATCACTCAGGCATCATGGATAGAGGAAAAACATGAAACTACTCAATCCTAGGACCACTCCTCTAATCCAGGACTGTATTTTCTTCTTGTTCGCAAGCCATGGGGCCTCAACTTGCTCTTCTTTTCTCTAGCTGCACCCGTTGTCTCCCTGGATGTTCTCCAATATCACCACCCTCACCCAATCCTTGCTACAGAGTAGGCAAGGTCCTCTGATCATTCCTCTCTGAGTGTCAGCAATGACAAGATCTCTTCTGTTTCATGTAGTTTGCTGCTTACAATTAAGGGGGAAAGCAGAGAATTTTAAATAAGTAGCAAATGTAGAAATTTACAGATATCTCAGAATTCTTTTTTTTTTTTTTTTGAGACAGAGTCTCACTCTGTCACCCAGGCTGGAGTACAATGGCGCGAACTCGGCTCACTGCAACCTCCAACTCCTGGGTTCAAGCGATTCTCCTGTCTCAGCCTCCCGAGTAGCTGGGACTACAGGCACAGGCCACCATGCCCGGCTAATTTTTGTATTTTTATGTTTAAAATTTTTAATTTTTTAAATTTATTTATTTATTTATTTTTTGAGACGGAGTTTCACTCTCGTTGCCCAGGCCGGAGTGCAGTGGTGTGGTCTCGGCTCACCGCAATCTCTGCCTCCCAGGTTCAAGCGATTCTCCTGCCCCCGTCTCCCTAGCAGCTGGGATTACAGGCATGCACCACCATGCCGGGCTAATTTTTTGTATTTTTAGTAGAGACAGGGCTTCCCCATGTTGGTCAGGCTGGTCGCAACCTCCCGACTTCAGGTGATCTCCCCGCTGAGATTACAGGCGTGAGCGACTGCACCCAGCCATATCTCAGAATTCTTATATCCCTATGGGATGGTAACTGGATTTCAGTACTTTACTTCTGGGGACAGGACTCTCTGCTCACCTCTTTCTCCCTGTTAGGTCATGAGATTCCTTATGCAAGGCAGAAATATTTAGCTGGGAGAGTATTTGGGGTATCTCATTGGTGTGCCCATTCCACAGGTGGGTTCCTTTCATTTTTGATGTGTTGGTGATGGGCAAAACTATATTAAACGGCCTGCTTAATAATCCTGCACTAAAAAGTCCCACACAAACTATTTCTGCACACAGCATTTAAAATATTTTTTTCATACTATTCTGTTTTTAAAATGCGCACAAAGTTAAAAACTATTTAAACACTGAAATGGATTATATAGTGAAAAATTTATCCAATCACTTTACAACAGTCCCACAATTGGCCTTATCTCCATCCCAGTTGTCCATTGGACTATATTAGGGATCTATCATACACATACATAAACTATATTAGAGATCTATCATACACATACATACACTATATACAAGATCTATCATACACATACATAAACTTGTACAAAAATGACGACATGTGTGTATCCATACATATCTTTTGTTTCTGCATGTAATGCAACATACTGTGCACTGTCCCAAAAGTCTTGGTGAGAATTTTAAGCTTTCATAATTTTAGAAGTATAACTTCTGTGACTGAGCACAGTGGCTCACGCCTGTAATCTCAGTACTTTGGGAGGTCTGGGCAATTGTTTCACCCAAACTACTAGGTCAAAAATCATTTTGCCTTGCATTGTCAAGTGAAAAAGGTACTTTTAATGTAATACTTGTAATATAATCCTCCTTCAGTAAAAAACAAACCCGGCCGGGCGCGGTAGCTCAAGCCTGTAATCCCAACACTTAGGGAGGCCGAGGCGGGCGGATCACCTGAGGTCAGGAGTTTGAGACCAGCCTGACTAACACGGAGAAACCCCATCTCTACTAAAAATACAAAATTAGCCGGATGTGGTGGTGCACACCTGTAATCCCAGCTACTTGGGAGACTGAAGCAGGAGAATTGCTTGAACCTGGGAGGCGGAGGTTTCAGTGAGCCGAGATTGCGCCACTGCACTCCAGCCTGGGCACTAAGAGTCAAACTCCGTCTCAAAACAAAAACAAAAACAAAACCAAAACAAAACGTAGAAAACACTATGTATACGTGTAGGTACTGTGTGGATGTGTCTGAGCAACAAGGTAGAGATATATAACAGTCTTTTACTGTTAGATAACTGGGCTGGGGGGCAGAGGGGTGGAAAAGGAATAGAGAGGAGGAAGAAAGAGTTAATTTTAGTTTATTATTTCCCTTGGTAACACATAGAGTTCTTAAGTAATTTTTCAAAAAATCAAATAAGAGGTGTGGTGCGGTAGCTCATGCCTGTAATCCCAGCACTTTGGGAGCCTGAGGTGGGAGGATCACTTGAGCCCAGGAATTTGAGACCAGCCTGGACAACATGACAAAACCCTGTCTCTACTACAAGTACAAATAATTTTCTGGGCATGAAGGTGTGTACCTGTGGTCCCAGCTACTCAGGAGGCTGAGGTGGGAGGATCACCTGAGCCCAGGAAGTGAAGGCTGCAGTGAGCCAAAAAAAAAAAAAAATCAAATAATAAACTCAAAGAAAAAAGAAAAGCCTCATTAAAAAAAAAAAAATAGAGTGATGAGTTTTATAAAAATGCCAAAGATCCCTGTATTTATTTATTTTTTTATTGAGACAGGATCTCACTCTGTCACCCAGGCTGGAGTGCAGTGGCACAATCATGGCTTACTGCAGCCTCCGGAAATCCTCCCACCTCAGCCTCCTGAGTAGCTGGGACTATAGGTGTGCACCACCATGCCTGGCTAATTTTTGTATTTTTCGCAGAAATGAGGTTTCACCACGTTGACCAGGCTGGTCTTAAACTCTTGGGTTCACATGATCCACCAGCCTCAGCCTTCCAAAGTGCCAGGATTATAGGTGTGAGCTACCACTGTGCTTGGCCAGACCCTCCCCCATATTTATATTACCTCTTCAGAAGTTATTCCTTTAACAAGGAAAAAAATATATTGTAACTAAACTATGTGTAAAATTCAGTATTTCAGACACAAGCATCCATCCTAGTCTGTTAAATGAGTCAAAATTTATATGAAAACTAATACTGATGTTTTGAATACCAAGTCAAAGGTAGGAGAATATGCATTTAAGTAAAATACATTTAATATCAGTAGACCGAGTTGACTGAAATAGCCATTCAAATGGACAATGTGTGCATACCCTTGTAGACTTCCAAGATATTAGGACCTACGCCAAGAACAAACGAGGCAGCAGTGCAGAAATATTAGTGTCATCTTCTCTTTTCTATTGCTGCATTTATTAGGTTTTCATTTGTGGTTATGCAAATTTGTGTTTATGAAATGTATGTTTATGCAAAAACTGAATATACTTGCCGCAAATATGTAAGGGTGTTCACCAATGCTCAAAAGTTCCTGAATCTATTTCCTTAACACACCAACTAATAATGCATTTTACAAGCAGTAATCATACTCTAAAAAAAATAAATCCTACATTGAGGGCTAATTCTTACCATCCTTTCTCTTCTGTTTTCTCTTCTTGGTCCCTTACCCACCAGATTAAAAGACAAACATCCAGGATAATAAAACAGCAAGTTATGCAACTGAGAAAAAACATAGGAGGGGCACTGATAATTGGATTGAGGCAACGATGATAGTTTATTGACCACTTATTATATGCCAAGTTCTGTTTGGAATACTTTACACATCTTAATTTAATCCTCATGACAATTTTGTCCATCAAGGCAGATCTATATTTATCAGAACCATCAACAATAAACTAGACAACAAAAGTTACAATATAGCAAAAGCAAGCAACTTACCAGGTTCTAGCCTCAAGCCTCATAAGCAGTAAGACAGAGGGAAAGTTCCAGTGACTCATCTTTCTGCTCTGCCTTGACCTCCCTTAAATCTCATCCTCTAGTTGGCACGGAGGTCTCAGCCTCAGCAGGACAATCAGGTCATCCTTACACCAGGAAAGTAGTGAAATTTCTCTGTCTTTGATTTGGGTATTGTTAAAGAATTTTCCTATTTCATTTATTCCTTTAATGCTTTACCTTCAAAATTAAGGAAGTCTTGGGCTCATTTTTCAAAGTTTAAGTGTGTGCTATTAAATGTACTACATAAATGATAAGTGAAATAAACTTTTTTTTTTCTAGTGAATCAAAAGAGCAAAATTGAGATGAAGTCTACTGGCCGGTTATTATTTAGTACCATTTGATATCAAGTCATGGTGCTTGAAAAATCGCAGCCAACTTTTAGTTGACCATCTGGGAAATGTACAGAAATAAAACCTCACTGGCCTTAAGAGAAGTTGCAGGATTCTACTCCTAACAGTCCTCTCAAGTCTTGATGCAATCTCTTGCTGCAAGTCTTTCTTTCTTAGGATTTATGAACACTTAGCCAGCAGTAAATTCTACCAGATATTGGTGTTCAAGCTCTCATGTCACTGGAATCAGTATCTCCAAGAGGGTCTCTTTCAAAGGAAAACTAACCAGCAGTGAGCTGTGCTGCCCATTTTTAGGCAAACTGCAGTGGAGAGACACATAAAGTCCTTGGTCTAAGGGTATAGTCCGCTCGCTTCCTCCGAATGTGTTCTCATATCTGTTTGGGGATCTCTCCAGTCTGGAATAAAGGTATGCCAGTGCAAAATCTGTTTTCCTGCAGAAGCTTTCTCTGCAGCTAACCTCCGTATTCCTACTGTGCCTCCCAAAGTCTGATAGTCTTAGCCAGCCCCAGTGCCTTGACTTCCTGTCATATCACAGAAAAGGGAGCATTGAAGAGAGTCTCCATCACCTTCCAGGCTTAAACCCCCTTGACACACCCTGGGACATTTGAGTTTTGGGCATTTCCAACTTAAGAAAGGGAAGCAAAATCACATTTTAATTTTGGTGTTATGAATCTGCCAGAAAATAGGGGGCCTGGAATAGCCGTATACTAAAAAATACTGGTCAAAACCACGATGAGACTTTTTTAAAAAAATAAGAGGTTACGCAAAGTTCTGGCTCCTCTTCTCTCCCAGCTGCTCTCTCCCAGACCCCTTCACTATTCTAAGGGCCGGAAAGACTTCTATACACAGGGACATTTGTGGTCAACATAAAGTAGACTGTAGACTTGGCCCCACTCACTTTGCCTTGTTAAAAATAACATTAATACACATTCATGGTAGAAAATTTGGAATATTCAGAGACGTATGAGGAAAATAAAAGTTACTCTTAGGCCCACCACTCTACTCCTTTCTTAACTGCTGATCTGAAAGCAAACAGAGAGATCAAAAGAGACGATAAATGCTCCCAACGTTTTCTGGGTTCTTTTTACAAAGTTCATACTCAAATATTTATTTAGTCAGGGAACAGGCAGTAAAATGACTAAGCAAAGGCACTGCCTTAGAACACAGCATCTTAGAGGCAGAATACACATGAATGGTCATCTTTTCAACCTGAACCACCACTCAGGAATCACCTCCGTGTTACCTCTGAGAGAGCATATGCCGGATTCAGCTCATTGCTTTCGCAAATGCTCCTCTAGATAGTCGGCTCGGCTATATGAAGTTCTGCTTGCCAAGAAGTTCTACTGACAACATGTGCCTCCTATCCATTGGTCCTGATCAGTCCTCTGGAGCAACATAGGATTGGTTTAGCTCCCTTTTATGTTGTCCAACACAACCAAATATTGCATCCTCCAAAATCTTCTTGTTTTAAGGATAACCTATTCTGGACATTCTACTCTGAATGAACTCTGCTTTGTTCAAATCATGGCATTCAGAACTGAACAAAGAACTCTAATGTTACTGAATAAAATGCACATGTCACATCATTTTCTGTGATATTGACACTGAATATCTATCAGTATCAACCTAATAGTCAAAATACAGTTAGAAAACATTTTTGAATCATCATAATAATCAATTCAACCTCACTGGCCACACTCTCCACTGCTGATGGAGGCAGTTGGCTATAATCACCCTACTCCAACAGACTTGAAAGGACACCTTAGAAAATTTTAGTGCCTCTATATATGCTGTGATGGTTCATTTTATGTGCCAACTTGTCAAAGCTATGGTGCCCAGTTGTTTGGTCAAATACCATTCTAGATGTTGTTTTGTAGTTATCTTTTTAGATGTAATTAACATTTAAATCAGCAGGCTTTGAATAAACTCATTACCCTCTATAATATGTGTTAGCCTCATCCAATCATTTGAAGGCCCTAAAAAGGGAGTGGAGTGGCTCCGCAAAAATGAAGGAATTCTTCCTGTATGTTGCCAGTCCGTCTCTTAAAATCAATTAATCAGTCTCTTTCCCTCAGTCTCTGTCCCTGACTAATACTTGTGTATACCACATTCTCCTCTTCCTTTCCTTTCTTTCCCAGCTACTTCTTACTTTCTCTTCTTAATCATGATACACTCAGTCAAACACGGACCCTTAGCTGAATCTGGCCTCAACTCATCTTCTATGCTCCAGATAAACACCTTCACTTCTATATATGAATCATGGTTTTCTTGGCCTCATCTCGAAGCAACTATTTTATGGTATTTCCCTTTACTGAAATGCTTAGTACTTGCTGTCTAAGGAACTACAGTTCTTCCTTCAAAGCTCTGACTAGAATCACTTTGCAAGAAGCCTTATGGTGTAAACTCATATGGCTCTGCCAACTGAGGCCTCCAGGAACTTCTATATAAAACCCACACCTCTGTCACCTGTCTGCTGCTATTCTATATCCTGTCTTGTGTGCTTTCTTGTTGGTTTGTTCATATTTTTTCTTTTATCTAAGTTTATATTTTACATTTATATTAAAAGTTCATTAATGACAAGGAACATTTCTTATTCTCTGAAGTCTTGCCCTAAACAGAGTTTGGGGCATGGAGGCTTCTTATAAATATCCTTCACTATAACTTACTCAAGTAACTCAAGGTTTTCCTGTGTGAATAAAGAGCTAGAGACAAAATTAGCTGGATTTCTATAACATTTAGCCCCATTTGGATCTTGTTTTAAGACCACTGAGAGATTTAAACATCTTGCTATTTACCAAGCTTCTATGAAGACAGATTTCCTGGGGGGTTCATCGTTAAACTTTTAAGTTCTCCAAGTCCACATGTGCTGAAATTATATGTAATGGTGTAGTACTCCTCAGAGTTTAATGTGCACAGAACTCAACTGAAAATATTGTTAAAATACTGATTCTGATCAGAAGGTCTGGGTTGAGCCTAAAATTCTGCACCTCTAACAACCACCAGGTTGTTGCTGCTAGGTGATACTGATGATGCTGGTCCAAGGACCACATTTAGATGAATGTGGCTCTAGTAGAAAGAACATAGGCATTGAAGTCAGAGCTGAGCCCAAACTCTGCTCCCTCACCTACTAGTTCTGGACAATACCTAGATCAATAATATATTGTCAAGGTTAAATTATATATATATAATTATATATATATGAAAGCATGTGGGGTAGTGTCTGGAACTTACTAAGTGTTCACTAATTTTAATTTCTTTCCTACTGTGTGACTGACTGCCCTATCTACATGTATTATACCTCTCACAATACCTGGCTCTTTAAACCCTGTCAGTTTCTAACAATGATATTTCCCCCTTCAAACATCTGTACTTGCTTTGTTTTTAATTTCCATTTAATTATTTTTGGTTTTGAATACTTTTGGTAAAATAAGGAACTGTTTCTGTACTTCATTCATTTTCATGTCCATGGTCATTCCACATATCATTGTGTGGGCTTTGAAGTCAAATGGACCTAATTATTCAAATCTTCACTCTGCTACCTATTGGCTAAGGTCTTCTGCAAGTTACTTTATCTCTGTAAACTTTATCTTTTTTTTTCCTTTAAACATAAGGATGATAGTTATCTTGACTTTATAATGTATTGAGAAAACTAAATAAAATAATGTAAGAAAGATAGTAAGGGCCTAATTCATAGAAACAATTTATGTCACAGACTTCTTGTACTTCATTTCTTAATGATAAAAGCGGCAGAACTACAAAAGAAACTTAATACACAGCCTTAAAAATTCTCCACTGTCAAAGTCAGGGTTGTAGCAGGAGAAGAGTGGGACTCAGATCTGGAAGGGGGACATTTGTGTTGAAGAGCCAAGAATCTTAAAGCCCCCGAGTCCACTGAACCTATTGACTGTCAGAAGTCCTTTCTCCTTGCTAGAGGAAAGCGGGCTTCTCTTTTCTGAAAAGGACTTTCCAGAGTCAGGTGCCTTGCAAGATGATGTTTATCTTCCTCAAGAGTAACCCCTGGATGTGAGGGCGATCTGGCTGCCACATCTGTCACAGGGTTGATTCAGCTGATCTGGCTGGCCAGGCAGGTGTCCCCTTCCTCCCTCACCGCTCCATGTGCATCCCTCCCGAAGCTGCACGCTCAGTCAAAGAGGATGTCCATCCTCGCTAGAGGAGGACCAGTCTTCGGTCAAGGGTATATGAGTAGCTGCGCTCCCCTGCTAGAACCTCCAAAGAAGCTCTCAAGAGTCACCCCTTCATTATTTATTCCTTCTGGGCAAACATTCAAGACAAATCTAGGCATAATCCAAATAGGGAAATACAGTCTCTGCTTTAAGAAAAAAAGTCACTTACACATCCCCAAAAATGCTAAACCTGGCAAAAATATAAGCACAGGAACCAGGAGGCTATATAAGGGAGTGCTTTTCAAGGATATAGGACTAGAAAGGGCAAACAAGTAGTTTATAAGGTTGGTCAGAAATATTTACTGACATGGGAGCACTCTGCCATGACAAAGAGTTCAATGTTGTATCAGTCTGCTATTGTTACAACCAATCACACAATCTCAGTGACGTGCTGCAATGAACATTTATTTCTCACTTTGCTGAGGTTTGGCTGATACAGCCTGAGTTTGGTTGAGATTGCTCCAAACCATGGGTTAAAGCTAGATCTGCAGCTCATTTCTTTCATCTTCCTTGAACCAATGGTTATTCAAGGCATGTTCTTCTCATGACCAAAGAGTAGAGTTCAGAGGGGCAGCCCAATTATGCATCCATACTTCAAGCCTCTACTCCCACCATGTTCAATAACATCCTAATGGCCAAAACAAGTTACGTGGTCAAGTCACATGACTAAATGTTTTAAATATCTTAAAAAAAGAATTTTTTTTTGCATGATATGGTTGTCTACCTAGAAAACAAAAGGGAAGGTATAAATAAAATATTAGAATAATGAAGAGACTGTAGCAAGATGTCTAGGTACAAAATCAATATATACAGGGAATTGCATTATTATTTGCTAGAAAATAATATTTTAAATATAATCTATAAAAATATACCATTTACAGTTGAAACAGAAAGGAAAAATGTAAAGATAAAAATCTAACAAGAGATGCTCAGAATATGTATGGAGAAAATGGTGAAATTCTGAAAAATTGAAGAAGACCTAAATACTTTAAAAAAAAAAATCTCATGTTTAAGGTAGGAATACACAAAATCTTAAGGATATAATTTCTTTCCAAAAAATTTCCAAACTTCATTGGAAACCCAACCAAATTTTGAAAACCCAAGCAGACCTTTTTGGTGATTTTACAAATAATTATATAACTTATACAGAATGGAAAAGACCCATGAGGAGCCAGAACATTGAGGACACAACAAAAAGAGTAAGGATGGAGGACAGATATAAAGCTAAATAACAAAGCTGTAATATTAGAATTGAGATAAGTAATTTTATCCACTAATCAGAATGAAGAGTCCAGCTTGAGGCTCACATTGGGGGTTAGGGCAATTGGTCATCCATATTAAATAAAATTAAATCAAATCTTTACTATATGTCACAGCTACCATTTCACCAAAGAGTAATCCCGATGGATTAAAGACTCAAATTAGGAAAATAAAATTTTTAAATTTAGAAGACAATGCAAGAGGAGATTATTACAAACTTGAGATTTAAAAAAATTTTATGAAATGATGCAGAACAAAACTATTAAAAAGTTGATAAATGTGACTACATTCAAATTATCTCCGTTGGTCAAAGTGGGGCACCATGGACAGGAATTCTCCTATGTCGTGCATACACGAGTACCAAGTGAGTTCCTATGCCATGGTGTTAGAGAATTCCCAGGCAGGAAGCAAGAGATCAGAACCACATGGTTTGAGAAAACATATCAGCAGGTACATTCGCACAAAGCTGTTTACAGAGCACGTGGAACTGGGTGCTGCATGGATGACTGGCTAAGAGGTGGAACTGAAAGTTTATAAAGTGGTGCACAAGCCACCTCATGAAAGTTAATTTTGCTAAAGTTAGTCATAATTCGTTTTTGTTTATTTAAATATTTTTACTTAGATAATTTATATTGATTATTCAGTAGTTCCAATATCTCAATTTGCTTGTGGTCACTACTGAAACCCACTTTTTTTGTCTTGTGTTCACTTAATGGTTTTTGATTCTGACCTTGATTTGATTTGTCTTTATCCATGAAAATCAACGGCTTAAGTTGAGGATGATTACCTGTGGAGAAGAATTATGTTTGTTTCTATCAGAAGCAGGAAGGTACTACTGGCTTTGGACAACTTTGTCTTCCTTGGGGAGTTCTTGGGTTAATAATCCTAGCGCCTGATTCATTTCACCCATTTTGTTCATGGTCCAAGACATAGTTTCCCAATTGTAGCATGAACACAGGCGTGTGCCCTAAAAGCAAAGTTATTTTTGAGTGTGTTCATGGTTCCATTTTCAGCTCATGTTTTTGTGTTGGAGTGACAGTTTCTTTAAGGTTTGTCCTTGTTGCCTGCAAGCCCAGAAATATGACGAAAATGTTTTATGGAGGAGTCATTTTTTTCCCCTAGGAGGATCCTTCAGAGTATCTTGCCTACCATACTGACAAAAGCCAAAGTCCTGAATACATAATTTTGGACAGAGCCTGGCAGCCGGTAGTTGGTTGCTCTCAAACTACATCAATGCCTAGTTTTCTTTACATAAAACATGCCATGTTTGCTGTCAGCTATGTATTGCTCCTTTTCATCATTTTAACCACCTTAATCACTTCAGTGTAGAATTTTCAAATAATCTTACAATTGCTATAAGATAAGGAGGTGTGAAAGATTGCCAGTTCTTGGTTTTCTGACTCTTCCTGAAACTACAGCTCTTTGCTGTTTTTATTTTAGAGGAAAAAAAAAACAAATGTCTAGTTTTTATAATTTGTATCTTGATTAATTAAATGATATCACAAGATAAGAACAGAAAGCTGACCATAGTGCTAATATGAAACAATTGATAATTTGGTCAGCAAATTCCAAAATAGTTTGCAGTTATATTTTTACTTTGCAATTCTGTCCTATAGCCAGATGGAAAAATGCATGTCATTTTGCTATTCAAATACAAGCATATCTCATCTCAAGTTTAAATCACATACTGAACAACATCATTAGACCACTATAATTTTTCCGCTTTGCTGTGGCTCTAGAATATAAAACATTCTTGGCAAGACACAGTGGCTCACACCTGTAATCCTAGCACTTTGGGAGACCAAGATGGGAGGATTGCTTGAGCCCAGGAGTTTGAGACTAGCCTGGGCAACACGGTGAAACCTTGTCTCTATTTCTTTTTTAAAAAACTTAAAAATTATTTTTGAAAAAAAAATGGAATATAAAACATTATCTCTGGCCGTCTTTCTTTTACATTCTTGAAACCACAGCTTTTAAAGCCTTAGAACTTGTAGTCAGAAAAACGTAATCTACTACAATGCTTTCTCTGTTTTCTTTCACAAATAAACCAAATTGTGAATTTAAAATTTTGGCTCCATTTAGAATCCTAAATACACTTAAGCTAAGAGCCAACATTTTTTCCCCTCCACTGCCAGTTGAAAGCATACTTTCTAAGCCCTTGTTCATTCAAGTAGCAGTGGCTGTAGAGTTTCTGGTCATATTTTGTTAGCAGTTTAATTAAGAAAAGAAGTGAATAATATCATCACAAGTGAATTAGGAAAAGAAGTGAATAATATCATCAGATCAGAGCTTAAAATTTCATATTTCATGGTCTCCTAAAAATATTTCCTATACAACTTTTCTCCAGCTTTCAGTTACGAAATATTCATAATTTTACCTTCTAATATATTTTTCTTACTTGAGAAGATGAGACAATGAGCTCATGCTTACAGAAATGAACTCATTTTCTTTTTTCTTTTTTTGACTGGAGTGCAGTGGCCGGATCTCAGCTCACTGCAAGCTCCGCCTCCCGGGTTTACGCCATTCTCCTGCCTCAGCCTCCGGAGTAGCTGGGACCACAGGCGCCCGCCACCTCGCCTGGCTAGTTTTTTGTATTTTTTAGTAGAGACGGGGTTTCACCGTGTTAGCCAGGATGGTCTCGATCTCCTGACCTTGTGATCCGCCCGTCTCAGCCTCCCAAAGTGCTGGGATTACAGGCTTGAGCCACCGCGCCCGGCATGAACTCATTTTCTAAGCTTCTACTCCAAACAGAGGTAATTCTAACCAACATTTCCACTTAAAAAAAAAAGTTGGACAAAATGTTTTTGAGTATATGTTTAAAGGAAATGAACTCTACTAAGATATTGAAGAATTATTGGGACAGATAATGGAAGAGTATAGGAGTCTGTGAATATGAGTCTGAGAGTTGAATCTATCTTCCCTCTAAGAACACTTCATTCTGGATGGGGCAGCCGTAAGACTGACCTATGCATTTGACAAACTAGCAGGACCAGGGATCAGAAATTGGAGTTCAGGGCCTGCCAAAATGGTAGAGTCTTGGTAATTCTCTTTGCTTTTTCTTCACTATGCCTTTGGAATTAAGGGTGACCTAGAAGTAAAGAGACCTTCACAGTTGCCAAAACTTAGCTTTACATCATGAAATATTTGAAATTTGACTGAACGAATTCCACCTTGCCAATTCTGGCCAGATATCTGACAAAAGCAAATGTAAATCCTCCCTGGAGAAAGATAACATCATGTGAAGCCTCAAATTATTTCTATAAGCAAATTTACAAAATCAATTAATAGCATATAATAAAAAAATAAGTCACACTAGGAGAAAATAACACATTTAAGAAAAATAGCAGAAATAATAAGAAACAGAAATTTGCACAAAATGAAGATAAAAGACACAGACTATAAAATAACTATGCTTTCTATGTTCGAAGAAATAATGACAAGATTGAGTATTGGAACTGGAAGTTATAAAGAAAGAATCAAATGGAAAATGTGGAATTTAAATTACATTTATCAAGATTAGAAAATCAGTGCATAGGTATAACAGCAGATTTGACCTAGCAAAAGATAAATTGGTAGCTGTAAAATAAGAAAAATAAAATATATAGAATAAGAAAGAGAAAAGGAGAGAGGTAGAGGGAGAAAAAGAGAAGGAGAACACAGAAAAGGTGATAAAAGATATACAGAAAAGATTAAGAATTCTAATATATTAGTATTTAAAACATCAGACATAGAGGAAAGGAGAGCAAAAGAAATATTTGAAGAGATCATTGTTGAGAACTTTCAAAAATTTATGAAGGATATTAAACTACAGATTCAAGAATGCTTACAAACTCCAAGCAATTTTTTTTTCTTAAAACATCACACCTAGGTGCAAACTTACTGAATAAACGAGAGAGAGAGAAGGATGGAATAGAAATCTTAAAAGTAGCATGAAAAAATAAGACAGATTATCTTAAAAGACACAAAAAGTACACAGAGAGCCTTCTTCTCAACAGGCAAAAAAATAAAAGCAAGAGAATGGAGTAATATATCTATAAGTCTGAGGAAAAAACTGCTAAGGTACAATTTTATACCCAATAAAAATATACTTGATGAATGAAGGAGAAGTAAGTATTTTTCAGACAAACAGAAATCGAGAGAATTCCTTTTCTAAGCACTTGCACTAAGGGGTGGTCATCAAGCATGAGGAAAATAAGTTCAGATGGAAGGTTGGGATGCATGAAGAAATAGAAAGCAATGAAAAGGGAAAATATATTGGTAAAAATAAAGATTGATTATAATTACAATAACATATAACTGAAATAGTGAGGTATTGGTAAAAAGATAGATTAGATCAATGGATTACAATGAGAATCACACAAATAGACATGCATATATAGATGATTGATTTATGAAAAAGTTAGCTCTATAGAGCAGTGGGGAATAAAGTGTGCTGAGACCATTGGATATCAATATTTTAAAAATGGAAGTTGTTCCTCTACCTCGTAAGACACACACAGAAAATAATTCCAGGTAGATTTTTAGATCTAATTGTGGAAAGCATATAAAAACAAACATTCTAGAAAATACTATAAGGGAATATCTTCATGACCTTACAGTAAGAAAAAAACTTTTCAAAAGACAGGAAATTCACTAACCCTATAGGCAAAGATTGATAAATGGGCTACATTAAAACTAAAAATATCTTTATCAAAAGATAGTATCAAGAGAGTGAAGAGGTAAGCCACAGGCTGGAGATAGTATGTGCAGTACAAGTATCTGACAAAGGGCTCACATACCAAGTCCACAAAAGATACTTATAGATAAATAAGAAAAAGGCAGCTCAGTAGAAAAATGGGCAAGAGATTTGAATAGGTACTTCAAGGAAGTAGGTACTTCAAGGAATTTGAATAGGTACTTCAAAGAAGAGAAAAATACAAAGCATTCAATAAACATCTGGAAGAGGGTTCAGTTGCATTAGTAATGTGGTTTGGATCTGTGTCCCCATCCAAATCTTATGTTGAATTATAATCCCCAATGTTGGAGATGGGGCCTGGTGGGAGGTAATTGGATCATGGGGGCAGTTTCTCATTGTTTAACACCATTCCCCCTTGGTGCCATCATCACGATACTGAGCTCTAGTTGAGATCTGGTTGTTTAAAAGTGTGCAGCACCTCCCCTCCTTCCTCCTGCTCTGGCCATGTGACATGCCTCACTCCCACTTTGCCTTCTGCCATGATTGGAAGTTTCCTGAGGCCTTTCCAGAAGTAGAGGTTGCTATGCTTCCTCTACAGTCTGCAGAGCTATGAGCCAATTAAGGGTCTTTTCTTTATAAATTTCCTAGTCTCAGGTATTTCTTTATATCAGTACAAGAATGGACTAATAAAATTAGCAATCATAAAAATGCTAATAAAACAAAAATGATTAACTACTACATATCCACAAGAACTACTAAAAAGGAAACAACTGATAGCCACAGGTGTTGGTGAGGATGTGGAGCAAATAGAACTCTCATTACCTGATGATTGAGTTGTAAATTGGTATAACCTCTTGGAAAACTGTTTGACATTATTTATTGAAGTTGAACTTATACATAACCTATTGACTCAACAATTTCTACCCAATGGCAGTGAGTTCATGTGCCCCAAGAGATAGGCATGAGAATGTTACAGTAGCATTGTACTTAATAATTTGAAATTGGAAATAACTCAGAAGTCCATCAGCGGTAGAAGAGACAAAGAAGTTCTGGTATATCCATACAATCCTTGTGAATTATTTGAAAAACAACTAAAAACAACATTGTGCATGAATTTCACAAATATAAAGTGAAATGAAAGACCCCAGACTAATAGAATGCGTACTCCATGATTCCATTCAGGTAAGCTTCAAAACTTTGACACTAAATGATAGTGTTAAAGGATGCATACTAGTATGGTGTATCTACAAATACAAGCATGAATGTGATTATCATAAAAATGATTGTAATAAACATTTGGAGAAAGAAGTAAGGAATAATGACTAAGGCATACAAAGGATGTTTTGAATTCTGGAAATTTGCTATTTCTTCCTACTTCATGATTACAGGGGTATTCACTTTGTAATAAATTACTTAGAATTTTTGTTCTGTTTCTGTTCTATATGTATGTTTATATATTACAGTAAAAAAGTTAAAAACTAAACAAATCTAAACTAAATAAAATTAATTTTGGCTCAAGAGTCAACTTTTTCATAGGGAATCATCTTTTGTGATTTTTTTTTTCAGGCTACAAAGAGTAGAGAATGATATGTGAAGTGTAGAATATTTCATCTTGAGAAGAAAATGGTTTATATATTGTGAATATAACAAAAGTTCCTGTGCTCGTGATTTTGTTGTGTTTTGCATTGTTTTTAACATTTCTTAAAGAGATTGTGTGAGACCAGAACATACTGCTTGAAGGAAACTATTTTTTTCTTTCTTTCCTTTTCATACTTGGAGAATACAAACTAAAGAAAAAAACAAACTACTACAAAGAATATATTGCTATACCAAAGCAACCGAAATTCAGTATGAGAATGTGTTGACCTCTCCCTTTTCCTTTGTGTTGACTCTTAGTTCACTTTAGCAGACTGCTTTTGAGTTTATACCTTCTGCCTTGAGTTTTCCTCTTTTCTCTTAAGAGTTTCTTCAAATTACAAGTACCCCCAAACAACCTTAATTCAAATGTCTTTAATTATAAGTTGAAATGCATGAGTTCCCATTTTATACTACTTTAAAATTTCCCAACAATGATGACCTCACTGCTATTCTGAAGTTCAAAACCACATACATAGCTACTAATCCATGGTGGATTTGTGCCAAGCGTTACTCCTGTCCTTCAGACTCACAGCACTGATCAGATTGTGGTCATTAAAACCCCTTAGGGATGAGAATTTTACATGTTTACACATATCTTCTGCTCAATCCTCCTTTGCTCAAGCACAAAGGTTCTTTTTGAATCACCCTGAACATGGAATCGGGTTTTTATATTGATATGGCTGCTCTATGCATGCTGTCTTGCCCAGGACATAGATATCTTGAATAACTTATGACTAAAACTATTCAAGTCAAAATGAGTTCTATGAGAGTAAGTCCTGTGAGATCTGACACCTATTAAACAATATATTAAATTAACACCCCAGTTCTCCACAACACCCAATTAATCACTACATCCTATTAATTATTTTTCTTGAAAGAACCCAAGCCAACATCATTTCTTGCTCAAATGACTGCCTAAGCTCTCTTACTGGTCTCCCTGGCCCTAATCTTGATCTCTTTTGGACAACTACACTAAAGGTAAAGATATCCTCTTATTCACTGTTTAAGTTTCTTCCTTCCAAAGTTTCTCAATGTTCTAAGAGTAAAGTTCAAATTCATTAGCAGGCCTCCAAAGCCCTTCCTAATTGGGCTTCTGATGACATGAAATGCTCTGTGCGTCAGCATCTTGAATTACTTCTGGCTGCCCAGGATGTACCATATTCTCTTCTCTTTCTGCGTCTGTGCACTGTTCCCCGACCAAGAAAGCCACTTCCATGCCTTCCCTCTTCCTCTCAGAACTTCACACGGTTAACAGCTATTTCCTATTTGGCCTTTCAGTCTCAGCTTAGATGTTACTTTTTTTGATTCTCCTTCTCTAAATACCCAAGTCTGGATTACATACCACCCACCATGTGTTTTCATAAGGCTCTATACTTAGCCCCATAATGTTCTTATCACTTTGAATTAACTGTTCACTTCCTTTTCTGTCTAACCCACAAGTCAATAAACCCTTAGAGTGCAGGACTTTTATCTGTCACACAGCTAATACCAATGGCTAGCACTGTGCTAGCACAGGCTGGGTACTCTACTAAAAATAATAATTCAACGTTGAATGAATGAAAAGGTTTAGCTAAACGTGACTTTTAAAAAGCTGTACTGTTGTTCACTATTAAATGGTAGTTAATATTAGGTAACTCCGAATGGAAGAATAGTAAGAGAGCAGAATATATAAGAAGCTGCTTCATGATGAATCAAGACAATGATACCATAAACTATAAAAAGAAGGGAAAATGTTTTAAGGATGTACTAAAAACGTGCTTCAAGTATCTTGCCAAACATTGAGAAAACCATGTTAATAAGCATTAACTCCAAAAATGGAG